>NW_018251302.1:82534-86299 GCF_001263595.1 Phalaenopsis equestris | reverse complement strand
ACGGGCAAACCTCACACCAAAAATAGCGCCGACAGAAGGGAAGAATAGGGACTCACATCCAACCCAAGAGGTAATGAAAGTAAGAGTCTCATTAGGAAGGAAATCACAAGAACTCACATCCAACCTAATAGGTGACGAGGGGTGCCGAGATGAGAATAGGATAACTTACTCCATTTAAAGGGATCTAACACCTATCTCAAAGTGCAGAGATGAGAATCAGATGCCTTACTCCATTTAAGGTGGTCTTATACCTATCTCGAGAGATGGGAATCAAAATTTGGGTCCCAACCTTGGAAGAAAAAGAATTGGAAGCTTTACTCCATTTAAGGTGGCCTTACACTGATCTTCAAAAGATGAGAATAGGATGTCTTACTCCATTTAAGGTGGTCTTATATCTATCTCAAAAGATGGGAATTAAAATTTGATTACTGATCCTAAGATGGGAATTGGAAATTGGGTACCAAGTCTGGAAAGATGAGAAACATAAGCCTTACTCCATTTAAGGTGGCCTCACACCAATCTTGAAGAGATGAGAATAGGATGCCTTACTCAATTTAAGGTGGACTTATACCTATCTCGATAGATGGGAATCACAATTTGGGTACTGATCCTGAGATAGGAATTGGAATTTGGGCACAATCCCTGAAAAGATGAGAATCGAAAACCTTACTTCAATTAAGGTGGCGTCACTCCGATCTAGAAAAGATGAGAATAAGATGCCTTACTCCATTTAAGTTGGTCTTATACCTATCTCGAGAGATGGGAATTAGAATTTGGGTACCAACCCCAGAAAGATGAGAATTAGAAGCCTTACTCCATTTGAGGTGGCCTCACACTGATCTTGAAGAGATAAGGATGAGATGCTTTACTCCATTAAAGGTGGTCTTATACTTATCTTGAGAGATGAGAATCAAAGTTTGAGTAATGATCCCGATATGGGAGTTGGAATTTGGGTACCAACCCCCGAAGGATGAGAATTGAAAGCCTTTCTCCATTGAAGGTGGCCTCATACTAATCTCGAAGAGATGACAATAGGATGTCTTACTCCATTTAAGGTGTTCTTATACCTATCTTGAAGAGATGGGAATCAGAATTTGGGTATTGATCCCGAGATTTTGATTTTACTTGAGAAGTAAAATCCGACGAGTTGTTCTCCAAAGTAAGAAAGGAGGAAAGATTCCAAAGATTTAGTGAGAATCTGTGGAGGCTCATGATAAAATGAATAGTGGGAGATTCATATTTGTGAAGATTGTGGAAAGTTCGTGATATTTCCTGAGAGTTTGAAAATTGAGAGATTTTCCTTTTTTTTAAGTTTTCAAATTTTTTGTTGTTTTCATATTTTTTTTCTCACTTGTTGTTTGTTTGTTTTATTTTCCTTTCTCTTTTGATTTTTTTTTATTTTTTTATCATTACATTTGTATCATTCTTTGTTCAACATCCCTTAAATCAAGCCAAGCTCAATTTAGTGGTGTTGACAGTCAATTGCACAGAAACTGAAGTTAAAATGCGACATGGTCATTTCCATCTAATTATTGAAAGATGTACATCATGTGACTCCATATGTATATGAATACACCAAAATGATTTCTGACATCAATCTTTTGAAAAGCATACTCAAATATTGTGACTCCGAGTGGATATCCTTTGAATCTTCGTATCATTTCTCAAAATTTCCACCATCCTATCCATGTATGCCAAGTAAACTACATAGGTAATAACATCACCTTCTAGTCCACAGTCAGAAGTAGATAACATATAGGTGTGCATTAGAGGTGTGTTACTCTATGTAGCTTACAACTCAATAAGTCTTAGGCTCTCTGGGTTTAGATCTAGCACGTACTTGAATGGCCTCTTCTCTTCACTCATTCTTTGGAAAGTGATCGAGATCCTCTAGTAGGGAACTATCAAAATGCAGTTCTTGTTCACGTCAACACCGTTGCCTTTCAACACCAGGACTAAATGTTCCAGTAAAGGTAATTCTACAGGCCCTCGGAACTCACCTGGGCAAACTATTTGGAGGTCTGTCCCGAAAATTATGTTGCACTAGTTAATGAACGACATAGTGCAGAAGGGCCTCACAAAGTCGTGGTGATATATATGATGTGGGATACAGTCTTCTTGTTCATATTTTTTTATGATTCAGCTATTGGGTCCACAATTAGCAGGCAACACCTGATAGGCCACCATTCGCTTAATCATCCTCTTTATAAATATCGGCCTTAGATCAACCTCATCGTGATAGAGTATTGCTGGTGGGTTTCTTTCACTGTCTTTGGAAAAATTGTAGCACCAACCACATTGTATTGTGATTCTTCCTTTGCCCCACAACCACTTTTGAGGCTCTGTCGGCACTATTTTTGGTTGAAGGAGTTGCTCATTGGAAGCTGTCGGTCACCGGAATCAAAATCGAAGTTAATGTTTGGGGGTCGCCCGTAAGAAGCTGTCGGCAGCCGGAATCGAAATCCCGTCGCCTGCTTCGGAATGACTTTTTAATTTACGTATATATATATATATAATTTTAGAATAATATGAAATCAAATTGACCACATATTTTTCATAGTTTAAATGAAAGAGTATTATATCTCAAACCCTATCTCGAAGAATAAACACAATACTTGAGGATGAGGCTCAATCAAATAAACTAAGAAATATATCACATTCGTTTCATCTGCGAAACCATTTTATTTGCCGTAATTTCTCCTATTTAATATGAAGAATTAAATAGGGTTTATTTTAAGGTTGGTTCGGAAAAGCTTCCTATAAGGGCAAGCCCCTATAGTTAATTACATCTTAGATAACAGAAGTCACCTAAGAAAACTCTCGATAAAAATCAAGAAATATCATCTCCAAGAAGTTCAAAAGGATAGGAATTTTTAATGAAATCAGACAAAGAGGTGTGAAATGGGAATTATTCAAATTTGAAACATTTTATTTTTGGAGTTCAAAGGAGGAAGAACTAGGGGATGTCATGGATCTGGAGGAGAACTGTCCCGGGGAGAACCTTGGTGACTTTCCAAGCTATCCTAATGTTTGGCTTCAGTTTTGAGGAGAAATTATTTGAATGTTTCATTATGCCAATTTTATTAGTTTAGGGCTTACATTTGTGTGAAACGATCACACAAATAACCTGGAAGATGTGAGGAATAAGGTCGTGACGAACGATAACTTCAGAATCCTAAGAAAAGTTAGGGCTTATATTGTACAACAGAGCTGGACGAAAGCTCAAAGATGAGGTGAGGATTTATGTTGCATAAGCAAACAACCTCAAAGTCCTATGTCTTGTTGTTTAATTCTAAGGAAGGAAATGGTTTAGCTTGAGAAGACAGGTTTTGCTGTTGAAGATGGCCGTGATGCCCACCATGCTAGCTCCATGCTCCTCGTCGTGGCGAGTATAAGTTTTCTAGTGTGTCAAGTTATGATGTCAAATTAGATGGTCCTATGATTGTAGTTCTTTAAAAATTTATGGGTTCATGTTAAAGTCAATTAGAGCGACACGGTTAGGATCCTACGGTTCCCTCATTTTGATACCATTATTTGTTATTTAATTCACTTAGTCCAAATGAATTTACTAAACTCAACTTAATGAGTTTCATACTTTCATTTAGACCGTGGGAAGCTGATCCCTCTTGATACTTCTATTATGCAAAGTACAATAATAATTCAGATTATATTTCACTTATATTTCTTTACTTTACAACAAAACCAAAAACTTGATCCTGAAGAAAAATAAGAATTTAACTTTTAATATATATATATATATATATA
>NW_018251302.1:80268-80581 GCF_001263595.1 Phalaenopsis equestris | reverse complement strand
AAAAAACTTCGGTGACTTCCCAAGCTATCCTATTATTTGGCTTCAATTTAGGAGAAGTCATTTAGATGTTTCATCCTGCAATTTTTTATTTATTAGGATTTACATTTGTGTGAAGCAATCAGCACAAATAACCTTGAAGAAGTGAGGATTTAAGTCGTAACAAATGACTACCTCAAAGTCCTAAGACAAGTTTAGGGCTTATATTGTACCATTTAAAACTTTAAGTAATCATTATCAAGATTGTTTTGATATTCTTTTGATTATAAAATAAGGGTGTGAAATCATTGATTTCCCAAAATTATACCCTTAAATT
>NW_018251302.1:58531-76442 GCF_001263595.1 Phalaenopsis equestris | reverse complement strand
ACCAATGTATTGTGAAGATATGGTGTACCCTAGTTCCAAGTCAACACCCAGGGTCAATCCTAAGGCCAAGTAGCCCTATAGGAACTCTTCTTGAGCTTCCCCCATAATGATCTTACCTACTAACTGCTAGTGGTTAAGGTCAATATGTGGAATTTCAAGTTGAGTAAAGAGAAGAGATTTGAATTTCTAATGGTGAGGGTACCTTTTCTAGTTTTCTAAGACTAGTCAATAGGAAAGTCCTATGGCTAGACCTAGGTTACTAAAGAAATTTCTAGACCTCAACCAAAAGTGAGGTCAACAATAGTTTTCCAAGAGGTGCCTTGGAAACTCTTCAAAATATGTTTAGAATTGATGTGTTTCCCCAAGAGATGCATCCTTTTGTGATAATTTTCATCCATGGTGGTTATAACCACCTATTAAGCTAATGGATGCCTTAAAAACCTCTTCAAAATTCACAAAAACTAACTTTACTCATCTAGTAACTGCCACTAGCGCTTAAGCGCGGGACCTCTGGCGCTTAGGCGCGGCCTTCTTTGTTTAACCGACGCTTAAGAGCTGGAACTGACGCTTAGGCACAAAAACTTATTTGCACATTTTTCACATTTTTGCTCCAAATTTGATCCTTTTTCACTACTTTAAGCATTTTTCACCCTTTTTACATGTATATGCAAGAAAAATACAAAAATACCTTCCATTAAAACGCAATATCTCGAAAATAGGTATGAAAATGTGTCTAAAGACACTATATATTTTAAGTGTATCAGAAGCCTCGTTAGCAACCTTAGGTTACCTCCTTCGAGGGATTCCCAATCATCTGATAAAGGTGTCTTAATTTAGTTGAACGATTTCTCTTTATCTGTATGGAAGTAAACGAGATCAAACACAAAATTTTGAGTTGTCTTATATTTTTAATGTTATGGGGGTGAATTTTGTCTTGGTTGATTTTAGTTTTGGTCTTGGTTGATTTTAGTTTTGGTTTTGGTTTTACCGCTATCATAGCAGTTTTGGTTTTCATTCAGGGTGACATTGTTGTTTAACATGCATGTCTTGTGAGCATAAAAGTACAGTGTGGAAAATATAAAAAAGCTGGTACTGTAAACTGTAAAAGCATACCTGACGAGTTTTCTTGTTCCACCACCTGAAACTCAAAATGCATGTAAGGGCTTCTTATGTAAGGTGGAAAAATGGTGGAAAAATAAGGTTCTGGTGATCTACCAAAATCCTAAATCATAGCTTGGTATCATATCTTGGTGAGCACCTATTAATTTGACTAAGGATGATTTCATTAAGCGAGACATAGTGAGTTTAGTAGACCTCTGAGGTATCCAACAGATCAAGAGAAAAGGCAGGTCCATGCTTCCCCCTCACCGTCTGATGAAAAGTCTCGAGTTCATTTAAAATTATTATGTTGATTAATAACTCATCCTATAACACCTCTAGTGTTTAGTTAACATCGATGTTTTAATTATCCCTAAGAGTAGGGTGATTATCATTTGTCATTTAATTTGAGAATTATGTGGGTGAAGACCCTTAAAGGGGCAAGTTAATGTTATTGGGACACTTAGCCAACTTTAGCTTTAATTTGTGCTTGTAGTGTTTTTTTAATCAAATTTGATTTAGCTTAGGTCACTACTAAGCCCTTAAGATCCTGGTGGATGTCTTAGTCATTTTGAAAGAGATTAAATTTTAAGTGATGATAATTCATCAGCAAAACATTTGAATGTCACTTGAACCCCAGATAGGGGTATTAAATTAGTTAGGTATTAACACCCAAAACTATACCCCTAAGTCTAGGATCATTTAATTTGGTAGACTCCCAAATTTTAATCATCGAGAAAATTTCAAATTTATCCTTTAATTGAAAAAAGTGAGATTGGTTTCTACCAATTAATCCCTTATGTTTCAATCATCCAAATATGTTAATTAAGATCAAAGGTTTCCCATTTCTCTTTCTTGAATTAAGCCTAAGTGTTAATTAAGGCCAAATTTCCAAAATTACACTTTTGCCCCTTAGGCTCTATCACTTCAAAATTCATCAAATTTAATTCAAATGACTTTAGAGTTTTTATCCCACCTTAATAATGGGGAAATTAAGAGATAAGATGACAAAATGTGATTTTTCAAATTTTAATTTAATTTATATAATTATTTACATGCAAAAATAGGATTTTTCAAAGAAAATTCAATAACTTGACCAAAAAAAAGCCTAATTCATTGAAAATTTAACTGGAGATAGGCTTAAACTATAGAAACACTTGTACCAAATTTCATGATCCTTTGAGTTTTATTTGAATTATTAAAATTATTTTAAGTTCTGGAGTATTAATTAATTATAAAATATTTTAAATGTGAAAAATTAAGTTTTATATTTTTATTAAATCTCTCTATGGTCAAAGAACATAGATTAATAAATTTTATATTTTTTTAATTTTTCTTTGAATTGTTGGAATTATTTACATGAAAAATTAAGAAAAATTCTTTTTTAGCCTTTAAAAAAATATTTTTAGCTTTAAAATTCAATATATTCACTTAGAAAATTAGGAAAAATATTCCAATTTCTCCTAAATGCTTAGGAAAAAATTTGGAATATTTTCATAAATTTTATTAATTTTGTAATTTTTATTAATTTTTAATTCTTTAAATATTAAAATAGGCTCAAAAATGATGTTTTTATTTTAATTACAATTTTATATTTAGAAAAAATTCTTGATCACAGAGAGCTCCCAAAATTAATTTTTATAATTTTTTGAGTTATATTTTAATTATTAAAAATCATTTTATTGTCAAAAATGTCATTTAACTTAGAAAATCAAGTTAAGTTATCAAATGAACTTCAAACATTTTGAAATTTTTATGAGGAGTCCTATGAACTTTAAATTATGGTGGAGATTAAAAATCAAGTCATTTAAATGTTTATTTTTTGCAAATTAATTTTCTTTGTGTTTTAGGGTTTTGTGAGAGTTAAGTGTGTTCTTAATGATTTTACTCATGACAAATTTTCCAAAGGGTTCTCTGGTCACAATAAACCTTTCAAAATTTTTTGTATTTTTCTAAGTAACATGCCAATTATTATGATTAATTTATGCAAATAATAGACATAAACTTGAAAAATATGGATCTCTGTGTAGAGGTATTCTCTGACTTTGAAAAAATCAGAGAATATCCCCCATAACAGAGGGAACAACATGCCAAAATATCAAGCCATAGTGAAATGTTTACATGCATGGAGAGTTAAGAGACTCAAAGCCATATTTAATTAATTAAAAATAAAATATGCATCAAATAATTTTCAAACCATTTCTACATAGTTTTCCTCTGTTCACTGAGCAAGAGGGTATTTTTATTTTACTTTTTAGATTTATCTATGCAAAGATTTGAATTTTTAAAGATCAAACATTTAAATAAATCATAAAATACCCTATTTTTCTACTTAACCATGCGGCGCTGACTAGATCCTAAGCAGCTTCGAACGACGACACGGCGCACTCCCATTCGCTGTGCTTTCCAACCCTGGCATGCCACGCGGCCTGCGGTTTATGCACCAAGAGTTTGTCCAGTTAAATCTCATCCATTGACGAGATAAACACATGATTGGATGGCTCCCTATCATCGTCCCCAAGTAGGCTAACCCGAGAACCGTCCACACTAAAACCTTAAGATCTCCCTCTAGACACAACCAAATCTCATTGGGTTTGTTCCTAGAGCTGCATCTACTCAAGATGAACCTATCTATACGGATTATATGGTATGAAATACAGTAAATACGTATGGAGGGTCGAAACAAGCTTAGCTTAGGGTTGGAGTTCAGTACCTTTGTCTAAGAGGGGAGGCCTCAATCAGATGGTTGTGGTAGCTTTAATTGGTCCTAATGAACCTCCGGACGAAGTCGCAAGCCTTAGTGAATGGTCTAGGTATGAATTTGATCAAGCTCAATTTCAGGTGTTGGTCTAGATCTAGGTTAAAGGCTATTTTAGAGGGGGCTTTTGTGGGGAATCAATTTCTTTCACTGTGGGTATGGTGTGTGCACAGTTAATTAGAGTTTGGTTCACTGTGGAGATGTGGGGAGTTTTTTTCTGATTTTAACTGAAACTGAGCTCAAAATTGGGCTTCCACAGTGAGAACCAAAGGGGGAAAATGGTAGGCTTTAACTGAGGAGGTCCTAGGAGCCTCTGGAAGCAAATTGGTAGAGTTTCCTTAAGAAATTTTCAGCTCTCCCCCATTGGCCATGAAGGTGAGCTTAAAATAAAATGGTCTAGGCTGGCTTATAGGGTCAATTGGGGGTGGAAATTATTGTTTATGTGGAGGGCAGAGAAGCCCTAAAGAGTAGTTGAGCTGATTTGGCCTCTATGTTTGAATTAGGTTGAATTTATGGGTAGTGGCTCAAGTTTTGGCCACTTTTCGGCCACCAAGGTAGCTGGCCAGCCAGGGAGTGGTCACCTTTGGGCTCAGGAAGGTCAGGGGTGGCTAATGATGGTTAACACCTTATGGTAAGTGATGATGGTGGAGATATTTCAAGTTAGGTCCAAAAATGGGTTAAAATCCCTTAATTTGAGGATCCATTGGTCCATAACATGATTTTGTGGATTTAGGGTGGTTTAGCCTGGTCCTTAGGAGGAGCTTAGTGTTTTGGTGGCCTAGACATGGCTAAGTCAAATTTGGTTAAAGGGTTCAATTTAGGTCAAAATGGCTAGATGTTGGGTTTAAGTTAGGCTATGCATATCAATTGGCCCAATTGATTGATAAATTTGATGTAGATTATTGTAATGAAGAGTTTAGAAAATATTTGGAGTGATTTTGAGTTGGTTTGAGAGTTCAATTTGGAGGATTTTGATCATTTGGTAAATTTGGGCATGTTGGGCTAGACTTGGGTCTAGATTAGGCTAGGCTTGGGCTAAGTCTATATTGATTATTTAAAATGGTTGATAGGAAAATCATGAAGAGTTTTCAACATAAATTTGGTACCAATTTTGGGGCTGAGGTAATTAATTTGGTTGGATTTTGAGGTATGGCCAATTTAGGGCAAAATTGGGGCTTTTGGACTTAGGTCAAAATTAAATGAAATTGAGACTTCAAAAAGGCCAATTGAAGGTCAAGTTTGAAGTGTAGTATTTTTATGAAGAGTTTTTAACATAAATTGTGGCAAATTGAGTAGGTTATGGGGTTCAATTTCGTGGGATTAAGTCATGTAGCTAAAATTGGGGGTTTGACTTAGATCAAAATTGGGCTTAAAGCATGGGCCAATTAAGCTTGGATTTGGTTTAATTTGGTCATATGAAAGGTTAATTTAAGTTTATGATTGATATTGAAGAAAATTGGGCCCAAATTGATGGACATTTGAGGTGAGTTTGAGGAATTGGGCCTTTAAAGGCAATTTGGGGATTTTAGTCAAAATAGTCAAATTGGCCAAGTTGGGCTCAATTGAAGGGACCAAATTGGTTTTGGAGACATTTGAATTTGAAGGGTCCAAATTTGTTTTGGAGACATTTGGAGTGATTTTGGATGTTTTGGAAAAGTTTAGGGTGCCAAGGGTATTTTTGTAATTTTGGCAATTTTGGGGGTATTTTAGTAATTTTGGTAGGTTTGGGTGGTTTTGGGTAACTTGGGTATTTTCAAAAGGTTTGAAATTATTTTTGAACCAGTTTAGATATTTTGGGTGAACTTGAGGATTTTGACCAAATTTGGGGTTCGGGGGTGTTTAGGTAATTTGGGTAAGTTTGGGGGTGAAAGGTCAAATTGGTTATTTTGGTAGGGTTGGGGTATCAACCACCCTACATGAGCTACGGACCAATGGAATCCCCATTTGGGTCCTCTATGTACTGGTCGTAGCTAAACCCTAGCCTAGGTCTAGTGGGTTTAGGGGACCATCTACATGAGTCTCCCAAATGATCAAGGGATTAAAGTCAACAAATATTGGGTTTAGAGTTGTGAGGGATTGTGAGTGAGAGTGAGTGAAAGTGAGTGCCCTAGCTCCAGACCAACATCCAGTGTCAACCTTAAGGTCAAGCAGTCCTATGGGAACTCTCCTTGAGCTCCCCACCTATTAAATGCTAGAGGTTATGACCAATATGTGGAACTTCAAATTAAGCACATAGGAGTGTAGAATTTTTAATGGTGAGGGTTACTTTTCTACTTTTCTAAGAATAGTCAACAGGAAAGTCCTATGGCTAGACCTTAGGCAACTAAAGAGGAAAAACTAAACCTCAACCAAAAGTGAGGTCAACAGGCTCTTAATATGTCTTGCTCCTCAAAAGGTAAGCACGACCCAAGTCCTTAAGGTGGAATACACATTCTACGATCTGATCTTGCTTAGAGAACACATTCGTATGTAACTCCAAGCCTTCTAAGATATTGAAGTATCTGCCCTGTATCCTCTAGAAATACTAAAATTCTTGTTTTTGCACTTTCTTAATTATTTCCAATTCATATTTTAGGATAATTTGCAACTGTCGGGGTCTAGTGACAAACTATGGGATGTATGACTCAACATCGATAGGCTGCTCCCTCACCTTGGGAACAATTTGCATCATAGTGACTGTTGCATCCATCCTCATCGAAGTCGTTGTTCCATCCGTAATGACCCTTCCATGTTCTGCTCATTTGCTAACTTGGTCAACAACTTGGTCAAATCTGCTCATTTGCTAACTTGGTCAACAACTTGGTCAAATTAATTAAGCCTAATTTAAGTAAGGCTTAAAGGTTTAATTAGGTCAAATTAAGGTTATACCTAATTATGGGTTTAAGATTAATTAAGCCTAATTTAGGTAAGGCTTAAAGGTTTAATCAGGTCTAATTAGGATAACACCTAACTAAGGTTTAAGGGATAATTAAGCCTAATTTAGGCAACACATAAAATTTTAATTATGTTGAATTAAGGTTAAACCTATTTAGGGTTTTAGGATTAATTAAGCTTAATTTAAGTAAAGCTTAAAGGTTAATTAGGTCTAATTAGAGTTAAACCTAATTAAGGTTTTAAGATTAATTAAGCCTAATTTAGGTAAGGCTTAAAGGTTTAATTAAGTCTAATTAGGGTTAAACCTAATTAGGGTTAAGTTGATTAAGTCTAATTTAGGTAAGGCTTAAAGGTTTAATTAGTTCTAATTAGGTTTAGACCTAATTAGGGTTTAACATGTACTTAAGCTTAATTTAAGTAAGGCTTAAGGGTTTGATTATGTCTAATGGGGTTTAAACCTAATCAGGGTTTAAGATGTACTTAAGCCTAATGCAAGCAAGGATTAAGAATTTGATTAGGTCTGATGGGGTTTAAGCCTAATCATGGTTTAAGATGTACTTAATCCTAATGTAAGTAAGGTTTAAGGATTTGATTAGTCTAATGAGGTTTAAGCCTAATCACAGTTTAAGATTTGCTTAAGTATAATGCAAGTAAGGCTTAAGGATTTGATTAGGACTAATGTGTTTTAGACTTAATCAGGGTTTAAGATGTACTTAAGCCTAATGTAATTAAGGCTTAAGGATTTGATTAGGTCTAATGAGGTTTAGACCTAATCAGGATTTAGGATAACCTAGATCCAATTTTTAATATTGAACTAAGTCTAACTACTTGAACTTAATCTCTGACTTAATTTTATGTCCAAATTGGATCAATCTTAAGTCATATAGTGCAAACTAAATTTTTGGATTAAATTGTAAATTTTGAATTTACAAGTTAAACCTGTAAAGATCTTAGTTATCATTTTAAACCTTTAAAAGGATTAGAAAAGTGGTTTTAGACATTAGATTAATCTCCAAGGATTTTCTAACTAGTTTCAGTTTTTTGATTTTTTAATAATTATTTTTAAAAATAATTACAATTTTTGGTGAAAATTGGCCAATTTCATTGGGGGGATTTTTCCTAACTTTGGGAAAATCAGGGAATGTTCCCAAGGATGGAAGGATTGATCCCTGAAAAATTTTATAATTTTTGGATTTAAAATTAATTTTTAATTAATTAATTACTCTCTAGAGTAATTAATTAATTAAAAATTAAATATAATTTATTAATTTTCAATTTTATTTTTATTATTTTCTCCTCTCCTTGATGAATCTAAAGATATTTTTTATTTTTCTTTGCAAAGTTATAATTTTTCAAAGATTTTAGGGATTTTCTAGATTTGTTTAAATAAAAAAATCATATTTTCCTATTAATCCAGCTAGGCACCGTGTCATCCAAGATTTCCTCGAAGCTCCATGGGACGGATTTTGATTTGCGAGGCTTTACACATGACGAGTGAGGTGTCATGTGGTTCAAAGCCTTTTGTATGGATGATTTCACGGTTTGACTAAATTGTGTCCGTCTATTTCCGATACACAACAATGTACGACATTTGTTCACCGTCCCCATAGGATGATTAAGTGACAGTCGTTCGAGTTTAAACCGCAAGGTCTTTCTTGATTTTTCACCAAACTTTGTAATTTTTGCTCCTAAAATTCATTGTGCTTATGAGATTACACCTATACGGTTACTTTAGATTCGTTTAACCATTTCTTCATAAAGGTCCAAACCGGAGCCAAATATTAGGGTTCACGACACATGCCTATGGGTTTTTCAATGAGTCCCCATGTCATGATGTGTCTTATACAGTCGTTCGAGTTATAATTGTTCATCGTCCCCATATGATTTGTAGCATTTGGAGAAAATGGGTGGTGTCTCAGAGAAGCTCAGGGAAGTCCAAGGGATAGAATTTCAGCTAAGGATAGTCTTTCCCCCTATTTCCCATGGTGTGCTCATCATGGGTCCAAGTATGGTGAAAAAGTTGGCTAGGGTAGGGCTTCCTTCCTATTGGAGAGATGGTTAGGTGGATAAATAACTTAGACGTGAGCTGGCTTGACCCTGGGATATGAGGTGGAATCCAAGTAATGTGCCATGTACTCTTTTCCTCATGATGACTTGGACTTACTCAAATATAATGGCTCCATGGGTTTTTCAATGAGTTACCCATGTCATGATGGGTCTTATAGGGTTTTGGATGAGCTAAAAATGATGTGTCACAGGTTGGATTTGGGTTTGGATGCCATGCATGAGTTTGGGTTTCCATGGGTGTTTGTGGGCCAAGGTTCTCCATACTAAATTTTGGCAAGTTTTGAGTAAGTTCCATATTTTTATGCACAAGCTTGAATGAAATCCTTAGTCCAAGTCCCAACAAGTATTTGAGGCCATCATAATCTAAATCTCTTAGGCATATAAAATCAACAACATTATTTATTAATGTTAGTTAACACGAGATTATAAGCAAGATGAAGATGATTGTTGTCCTTTTATACAAGGAAAAGTAACAACATAAATATGATGAGATTACAAAGAAAATAAACAACAAAAACATAATGAAAATAAAAATTTTAAGGTAGAAATTAGATTAGCCATTAATATAATCAGTGACAATAAAAATTACTTCCATAAGTAGTCCAACATCGTGGTTTCAATCTTCCTTTCTCGAAATTCTTCAAAAGATGCATCACTTACCCTCAAGAGAACATTTACATCATCAAAGAGAGCACAAAATTATCAAAATTTTAATGAAGTGATTCTTCAGTCAATAATCAAGTCTTTGACATTAAAAGGGGCAAATTTTATCTATCACTATCCATATTATAATTTTCTAAAGTATATGCATTGCATACATTATCATAATTATCATACACACTACCAAACCCAATAACATAAAGGCCAAGCATGGCCCATAACACAAGAAACATGGTTCAAACTTTAATGTTAGCACAAACCTAAAATATAAAAATAAAACTAACCACTTCATTTAAAAAAAAATCATACACACTCTCATAGATACAACATATTATGTTCAAGATAAATCTGGCTTACTATTCCAAAATACTTACTACATACTAGTTCCTAAATACATAATGCATAAAATAGCAACTCTAAATACTATGGTAATGAAATAATTTCAGGTTACACTCATTACTCTTAAGGAAGGTGATAGTGGGTCGGTTTTGAAAAACAATTGTCACTTATGGTAGAAGTCTTGTGATTCAAAAAATAAGAAAACATAGTTGAATTATTTCTTATAAAAATACTAAAAAATAATAACAAGAAAAAAGCATACCATCACTGAATCTACACAGAAACATCCTTGCCTCACCTCTAAAACATTTCATTAATGATTTAAGTAAAGTTGGTTGACTTTTGATATTATGAATAAGTCCACCAAGGCATGTTTGACAATTTGAGCTATAAAGGTGTGAACTAGTTGAGTCAAACTTGAGCCACCCTCAACTTGTGTTTGATTAATTAATCCAATTCTAGCTTGGCTCAAGCTTAATTTTAAGAATTTGAGCAATTATCAAAAAGAGAGAACCATATTAATATAAACTAGTGCTTTCATGAAGTAATAAATACAATGAACAATTAGAAAATAAATAATAAAAAAATTTCATGTATAGCGTAAAATCAATTTTGAATTATTGTTTAAAAATTAAAGATAAAATCTTAAATTTTAATATATTTTAAATTAATTTATATTAATTATCTTTCAAACGTGCAAACTTACGAGCCAAAAAGTTGAGATTGGGTTAGCTTTAGCATAGCTTGTTAGATCATCGAGCTTAGCTCAAAAATCACTTATCAAGCCAACCTAAGCTGGCTCATGAGGCAGCTTGGCTCAGTTACTCACCTAGTTGTAAGCATATGGAGAGAAATGTACAAGATGGTGTAAATTGAACTAAGATTAAGCCAGGAAGGGGATCATATTTTGAATGTTGGCACCTTTAGTTTTTTTTTTTCAAATCCCTTATTTTCCCCTAGTGTTATGTGTACTTTAAAGAGCCACATCACTTCGTTCTCAGAGCACACCAGGCATGTGAAATTCATCAAAATGATTATACTCGACCGAGGCTGAAACCAGCTACCACCCTCATAGTCCTGCCTATCAAGGCCTACTACTTTGAATTCACCTACGTGATCAACTTCTCACACTTATTGCTAGTCGTACTTGGCGGAAACCTTGGCCTGTCCCGTATGAGATTGTTGTTCCCTCAGTAGGCTTGCTTACCTACCTGATGACTTTCTACGCCTGTGCCTAACCGACCTGACTTGACCGTCTGGATAGACCACTCTTTGATTTGATGATGAATGAAAAAATAGGTCTTCCCCTATGCTTACCTTTCAACTCTAGTTGATACAAGCATTTCAATCCATTGCATTGTTGTCTCACTTTCCGATGCGGTTGTCGAGTCCAACCCCCTCTCTCTCAATATGATAGATGCTTCTTTCTACGAAAAAAAAATAGAAGAATGGTGGGAAAGTGAACAGTACCCGACAACATTCAGGCATGAATGTAGACCCATCGGGCAGGGATAATCATTCCAGTCCCGGGAGAGGTGGCGACACCAATTTGACCTGGGGGAAGCACTATGAGTCACTGAAACGACCGCATGAGGCGCACCCTAAGCCTAGCTTCTCGGAGCATCAAAATGATGATATTATGTTGTCAATGTTCATAAATCTTAAATGCTAAATGATTGTATAAAATTGATATGTAAACGTAAAATGTCAGAATAACAAACTGTTCATTAAGTCTCATAATAATCCAATGCAGGGTCTACAGTATGAATCAGCAATGCAAATTAAGAACGCAAAATCTACAACTATTGTTCAAGTTTGAGCCATTTGAAGGCTGGATTCGTGATCCAAAGAAGTTATCCAATCCATTAGTGCTTTGTTGACAAGCTCAGGCACCTCATCATGAGGACAATGGCCTGCCTTCAAGTTCACAATGCTCGTTTTTGGATAGAACTCTTTAATTCTGATGGCTTTAGCAGGCCCAACCCAGGGGTCCAGATCACCCCATAGCAGTAGCAATGGGCATGACAACTTCTGCAGTACACTATCAAGTGTGTATTTGCTTTGATTCATCATAAATCTTGTCATCAATCTGCAACAATAATCAACAAACATTTTTTTCATATCATATTTTCATTCCCTTTCAAACTGAAAATGATTCAGTAATTTAATTACCGATAATACACTTCTCCAGCATTGGGATCACTTGCAGGTCTGACAATGGATTCCACAAGATAATCATCAACATTGGAGGTATCTATATAGACCTGGATGCATTCAGATCATAAAACACGCATGAAGTAGCAGCAGCAAGCGACTCACAAGATGAAATATGATTATCTTCATAAAGATAAAAATTATTTCAGTGGACAATAAATCGAGAAACTTCTGGATACTTTAGAAACCCTTGGAAAGGAGTATAGATCCTCTACAATTTACTTTTGATGGCTGGAGTTGAATTCAAAAAAGCTAGAATGAAAAGTATAACATGTTGAAAAAAATAGAGCCAATCAGAACCACTCGCAGTCTGGAAACATGAAAATGAAAAGTATAACATGTTGAAAAAAATATCAACCAACTCATGCCATTTACCATCTTGAAAAAGAAAAACAACCAATTCATGCCACTTTGTTACACAATTTGAGCAATTATTGTAGTTTGAGTATCGTACACTTTTCAACACTGATTCGACTCGTGCGGGCTGCTTCCATTGCCAAAATAGAAAGCCAAGAGCGACTCTTTGGAACACCTGCTTCACTGGGTTGACCATATACTTATATAGGACTGACCCTTCATCATTGATTGCTGGCTTTCTGTTTGAGTCTCCAAATTGGCCAGCAGTGTTAAGGAGAACTAAACCCCGAACAAGCTGAGGCAACTCTGCCGTTGTAAACAAAGCTGTGAATCCTCCAAGACTGAAGATCATTTATATGTCATCAGTGATCAACTGCGAATGATAAAAATGGCTGCTTGCCTTTAAAATGGCATGCATGAAAAACTAATCGTTTAGAAGTGCACAGAACTTTGAAATTCACTGAAAGATTTACTACGAAAATTACGGTTTAGCTGCAAAGTCAAGGAAATTGTGAAAAAAAAAACAGAAAGTTAAAGTTGGACAGTATAATAAGAATAAGCATATCCTTTCAGAAGATTAATAGTTACTATGTAGATGATGAAATTAGAAGTATGGTACTTACATAACACTAGATTAAAACAATTACCAGTTTAAATATTCAGTAAGTTCACTTGTTTCCATGATGAGCAGAAATTTTCTGATATGGTTAGTGTAGAACAATTATCCAACGTACGAGGAATTGACCCTAGGGAATAGGGTGAGAAACATTACTTCGACTCTGAAAATAGTCGTAATTCTATTGCTAAATATGATGAAAATGAATCATGAGAAGTTTGCCGGTACCTATTCCCGACTAAAATTGCAGGCTCTTTGACTATATCCTTGATGAAATCAGCCACCTGGTCCCTCCAGATTGTTGCATCGTATTCAATGATTGCTTTCTCGCTCCATCCAAATCCAAGCAAATCTAAAGCATATACCTTGTACTTCTTTGCCAGCTCTGGGATGTTGTACCTGCAGTTCAATCAAAGAATATCACTTTGTAACCTTAGTAGTCAAAAGGACTGATTTTGAAACCACATTTCTAATGTTTTTTTTATTTACAAATTGGATAACAACACTTTATGTTGCTAAACACAATATCTGGATTTAACTTGAGAAAGAAAGCCACAATATGATGGTTCAAAATAGGGACTAAACAATACATTTATAAACACCTACAACATGAAAAATAAAAAAAATATGCAGAACTTCAAGTCACTTGGAATTTTAGATTGCCTAAACTATTTAATGCAGATGAACAAAAAGACCTGATGGAGTATATGAGCAGTATAAATAGTTAAAATTGATCACAGGCGTGTGTTGAGACTTCATGAAATAAGTGCAAGACAGCTGTGTAAAATAATTGCAGATGATGAAGAGTAATAACATCAGACTATAGTGACAGAATGCGGTGCATGTTAAATTTAACTAATATATAAGCATAGATCTTCACGCAGAGCACTTGAAGTCCATTTTAAGTATAAATGATTCAAAATTAAAAAGTATAGACATACATATGTGGTTTCAATTTATTCTTGAAATGAACATTTTACACAATTATATAGACATAAACAAACCTCCAGTGAAAAGCTGAAGCACCGAATCCATGGATAAGAACAATAGGAAGCCCTTGGCCTTGCTCAACATAGTGTATCCTGTGACCTCTCCATGTCCAAAAGTCATAACCTTCTGGCCGGAAGGCAAGCTTCTCCATCCCTAGGAATGTTTAAAAGTTAAGTTCCACTACATAATTCAAATGTGGTATAACATAAAATGGTCGCCACATTGCAGCTTTGATGCCTTTTGTATTTAATGAAACAAGGGAAATCTTACTGTGCAACTTTACTTTATAGATAAAAGAACCAATGGAGAAGAATATATTATGATTTACAGTTGTTTCTTTACTCTGCGCATGCAGAAAAATCAAATTCAACTAAGTGTATGTCATAATTTATTCTTTTTAGAATTTTAATGCTTAGCAGTAAACATGTTGAGTGCATTAAGCTTCCACAGGACCAACTGTTATCAAGATTGTCATAAATGAAGAACACATTACTCTAAGGTGGAGGATTGATAGTATGATAAGTAAAAATAAATAAAAAGACGCAGGATATTATAGGCATGGTGGCAAATAAATGACCCAAAGGACTATTTAGTTCAATTAATATCTTTGTGAATGCAGTGGACAAACACTAAGAGTTTGAGCAGAGATTGATGGGAGATATGTTGAGGAAAATAATTTTAAAGGAAAGAACTGCATGGAAGACCAATGGATTATTGATGTGCTCCTTTGTCAAGCGAAGAGAAGTAACTTCTTAAGGGTCCTTGGTCAAATGAATAGCACCAGCATCTCATTAGATTTATAGGAAGCAATAACAAAAACAACAAGCCTTTGTGCCACTAAGTGTCGGGGGCTACATGAACCTTTTCTCAATTTTGTCCAATTGAGTCTCATAGAAAAAATAATAAAAAAAATAACACTAATAATAATAATAATAATAATAATAATAATAATAATGATGATGATGATCCTTTGTTTACAGAAAATAAGGAATTTGTAAACTACATTGTGCGCATCTCTTACTTAGAAGACATAATTGCCCAAATTTCTTCCTTACAAAGCATAAATTATTTGTTAAGAATTTAATTTTGGCAAAACTTGTATATTTTATAGTTTGGTGAGAATCTTTGTTGCCTAAAGTGGGAAAAATCTTTATGGATGAATGAAACACGTCTCCATGAATACAATAAAAGAGAATGATCATTTGAATTATGGTTTGCTTTGGAAAACTTTGTTGTCTGTCTCACTCAGCACCTTGCCAATTCGATCTACCTGTACTAAAGGCAAATCAAACTCTTGCTCATTCAGTGCGAGGCCTATATAGCTATGAAATCAAATTGATTGTTCTTTTAGTTTTCAAAGGCCCATTATTTATTGCCAACAAGATGAACCACAATGGAAGAGACATTTTCATACCCCTAGCCAAACAAGGTGTGTTACCGAATAGGTTCAGACTGGCCTACATCAAATGCCTGTCAGGTTGGGTTGGGCCAACCACAAATAAGATGCGAGTACCTTACTACAACAAGAATGGCTTTGATTGCATCTTGAAAAAGAGATGGATGTATAGCCCACTCAAATAACACCTTATTTCAAAAGCTATATGTATGAAAAAAACATTTGAAATAAAATCAGCATTATTGTTCGGCTGGTTTTCCCTGGCATGCTTATTCAGCTCTTCTTGTCACACTGGCATGCTTATTCTTCTTCTCTTGTAACAACTTTAGATTCAGTCTTTAAACCTCCTGAGATAAGAAAAAAGAAAAAGTTTGATGGGGAAATCCTTTGCTTCAACATTTTCTTTGATGACGCCAACTTTTCACAACATTTTCCATATCAATATTTTTTACTGTATTGTTATCAGAGTCAATGAATGATTCTTTGATAAATCAATGCATCAAATTTGAGCTTTTTGTGGAGTTTGAAGTGTGTGACACAAGCAAGAAGGGGAGAATGTCTTTTATTTCAAAAATTATATATCCTTAGTAAAATGAATATATAATTAAAATTTTAAATTTTAAATTTTAAGAGGAAAAGTAGATTAAAAAAATTATATAAGTAATAAAAAGTAACAAAAGACAACATTTAAAAAAAAAGAAAAAAACTAAGAGTTTCAGCCCCTACCTTCATCCTCATCTAGACCACCATCAAAGTTCCACTAACTCAATCTTAATATGGTAGGATTCTTGCCTTTCCGTGGACCAAAAAAGCCCATACAATATATGCTTTTATTTAAAGCAACAAAAACTAAATTTACAAAAATAACAGTCTGCTTACAAATTTTTCTAAGACTTCGCAAAAAAGCAAAAAAAAGAAAAAAAGTTAAGATCCAACAATCTAATGTTAATAAAAATATGGTAAATAAGAGAAAATGTCAAAAACTATAAGAGTGATCTTATAGATGTGATGATTACTTGAACAACTTTTATAGAATGAATTCAAATTATTTGAGAGAAATTAAAACAGGCCTAACAAGTGTAAGAAGCTTTTACAACCTTTTCTCATACCCAACTCATCAAAATATCTTTTAGTTATTAGTTATAGCATCTAAAAATATAAATAATCTCCCTTAAATACTCTCCAACCGGCTATAAAACCGTTAGTTAAAGAAGTTCCAACAACTAATCAAAACTCTCCAAATTAAGCCTTAATGACTAACCAAATGTTAATATAAACAGCTAATATTTATAAAATCATAATAAATTCAATTTTAATACAAAATTATCATGTAACCTATCAAATAAAATTTAAAAAGTGTAATGAATCTAATTAAATAAAAAAAATATTGACAATCAATAACTATAATATAACGTTTGGAAAAATATAAATTTATATATTTAAGATAACTTTTAAAATATTAAATAATCTTTAAAACAACTAAAAATATTTATAAAAAAACTTATATATGTTGGAGGTTTATCATATAAAAATTGAAGTAAAAATAAAAATTCAAAGCATAGTAAAGTTCCAAGATTATAAATTTATTACATTTACTTAATTTGATCCAATATTATTATATTAGTTTGACAACATTTAATGAAAACTTCATGATAGAATATTTTTTTTAATATTTTCTAATTTTATTCATAAATTTTTTCATTTATAGCTTGAATTTGAGCCATCATTTTGCATATAAATCTAATAACACTAAGGACTCTCTAATGTACTTTCTTGACTAACATATGTGTTGCTGTATATATATATATATATATATGTGTGTGTATGTATATATATATGTGTGTGTGTATGTATATATGTATGTGTGTGTGTATGTATATATGTATGTGTGTGTGTATGTATATATGTATGTATCTATATATATATGTATGTATATATATATATATATATATCTATATATTAGCTTTCTATTAATTTTAAATAACATATTATTAGCTTTCTATTAAATTTTAAGAAAAACATAAAACGATAATTTCAATATCTAAAAAAACATATGTGTTTTCCACAGCCTGGAGCTAATGACTGCTGCTTGTGCTACTCGAACTAGATGAAACATCAATAACAACTGCAGGCGACGGTGCTGGTGTGTTAGTCACGGCTGGTGGTTGTGATGATCTGTTAGTCGTGACAGGTGGCAATACTCTTATGATAGTTGCGACTGCCGGCGATGCCAGCGTGGTAATCACGTATGGCGATGATGTTGGCATGGTAATCGCGACAGATGGAAATGCTGGTGTGGTAGTCGTGACTCAAGGCAGTACTAATATGTTGGGAGTCGAGGTGGAGGCTTGCTGAGGTGAGTCGACGTCAAGGCTTGCCTTCATAGTACCGCATCCACAACATGTCAGTGTTGACCTCATTTTTTGTGAGATCTAACTTCTTTCTCCTAGAACTTAGGATACAACCATAGGACTTTCCTGTTGACCATTGTGGAGGATTAGTGAGTATACTCACCCCACCTAGAAATTCATTACAAAATTTT
>NW_018251302.1:39181-57699 GCF_001263595.1 Phalaenopsis equestris | reverse complement strand
TGTATGTATGTATATATGTATGTATGTATGTATGTATGTATGTATGTATGTATGTATGTATGTATGTATGTATGTATGTATCTATGTATGTATGTATATATATATATATATATATATATGTATATATATATATATGTATGTATTATCATCAAAATAAGTTTATGCATGTCATGGGCTTATAAGATCTCAATCTCCACATTTTTTTATAATTAAGGCCTTATATTGAGTAGTGATTTGGTTAGATGTGTAACGAAATAACCTCTTCCTTAATTTAGTAGTAATATCATAACTTATTATGACAGTTAATATTATCATAAATTATTTTGAGACTCTCTATTCTTAAATTCTTAAACATGTTGATATAAATATATGGAAAAATTCATATATATATATATATATATTAATTTCAACCTAACCAGACCCTCGAGACCCTCGCTGACCAAAATATTTGTGGAAAGGGATATTACTTTACTAGATGTTACTGGACATAACCCATAATGGTTATTAACAACAAATTGTCATGGAACACAAACTCCCATATTGTACCCACTGTAAGATGTTTGGTCATATCCTTGCTAAATGCCACAAGCTTCATCCAATTTTGAAATCTAAGGTTCAAGTGAATAAAGAGGGATCTAACCCCACTGCTGTAGACGTTCTAGACATTTTAGTTTTATATGAGGAGGATGCTACCAGACAGGAGGTGTCTGCTGCCCCTGAGGACCCCCCATGACACTGCTGTTACTGTTACTATGAGTGATGCGATGTTGGCACCTACAAACTCCATAGAAAGCAATACTGAAGGACCATTACCTATAAATGATAGTGTTCAGACTGATAATCAGGAGAGCCTCACAGCTCCACTTCTTCAAAAAGTATCCGGTGTAGAGGCAATTCATGCTTCACATATTCTAGAACCTATTGTGGGTACTACTGTTGGTATTCCTTCTGCTTCAGATCTAACCTATCAGGTTGATTCTTCGGAGGAGGAATGATAGGTTTACACTTCTAGGAGGAAGAAGAATAATGGAGATTTACTAGAGCTCAAGAGCCTTATGGATGATACTTTGGTTACTACGGGTAATGGTCAGCACCTTACCAATTTGCTAGCTGGATCCTTACCGAGAACTAGAGCCAGAGGCAAGACTAGATTGTGATGACCCACACTTTTTCAGCGCCTGAGTAGTTTTTGGGTTTTTTGATTTCTATATGTACCCATCTTTTACATTTTTTTTGTGTGTGCTATACCGTGTGGGTTGGGCTTAGACCCACCCATACAAACTTATCTGTATCATTATCTTTAATATTCTTATATATATCAGCCTTGGCGTTTTTTTTATATATATATATATATATATATATATATCTATTTCTCTCCCTCTTTGGAAACATTAAGAAGTTACGCTAATTTTATGAGAAATATAGATTTATATTAAAAATTAATAGATAACCAATCGCAAAAATAGATCTAGCATTCTTAAATTTCCTCCTAAGTTCACCAAATCTTCTTCATCATTTAAGGGTTTAGTGAATATATCTGTAATTTGAAAATAAATACCTATAAATTCTATGTTTACATCACATTTTGGCATTATCATTTCTAATAAAATTACGTCTATTTTCAAAATGTTTGATTTGTGAGTGTTGAATTACATTTTTGTGACTTTTGAATTGGATTTTTTTTGTGACATATCTACCTATGGTATGTATACATCTTTTATGGTGAGTAAAACCACATGTTCTCTCTTCCGAAAGGACTAAGATTAAGTGATCATACTATAAACTGACATGCTCCTGAGTTGCTCTTCCAATCAACTTACTAACAGCCTAGTTAGCGTCAGGAAAAAAAGACAAGTCATAAGGCAAAATTCTAGGGATACCATAATCGTAACCTAGTGTGCCCATCAAATATTGAAATATACACTTAATTACATTAAGATGAATTTGGTTTGAATTAGAATGAAAATACATACAGTAAATTTAATATCTACAATGTTAGTAGTAAGATATAAAAATGAACCTATCATACTTTTATAAGTTTTTATCAACTAATTTTCTTTATTTTCACTGACCTAATTTTAAAGTTTGTCTCATAAGAACCTTATTAGGTTTAAAATATTTCATTTCAGATATTTCGAGTAGTTCATTAGTGTACTTGGTTTGCAAATATATGTGGTATTTTCCATGTCAATTTACATGAAGTCCCCAAAAAAAATTCCAATATCATAATCATTTTAAATTTTTTGGACATAATTATTAAAAATTCTGGGCATAAGGTTTCATTTTATGTCAAAATAAAAATTGTATCTACTCTGTCCTCTGTGAAATCATGATCAACTACAAAAAAACTTAATCTATCATATTATGCTGAAAGATCTTGTTTTAATACATATAATGCTTTCTTTAACTTCTAAGTAAAAACTGGATAATCTAAAGTTTCAAAACTTGGGGTTCAATAATAATCTCTTAATCAATGAATTCATTCATGAATGCATTGTACATTTTTTTTTGAAAGAGTTTTAAAGTTTTAAATCATCTAATACGTTTTGAGCAACTAAATTGCCTCTAGTCTGCCATCAGTGTAAATGATTCCTCAAAATTCATATCTTCTACTTGTGTGTGCCCCTGTGCAGTTAATCTAGACTTTTTTTTATTAACTTGAGCCATCTAAACTATTTATAAAGACCAATTTTGTTTCAACTATGTCTTGACCGTGCGGCCTTAAAACTAAATGCCAAAAATTAGTTATTATAGATTGATTTAACTCATCTTACATCGCTATAATACAAAAATTATCCTTTAAAGCTTAACTTATTAACTTGGGCTCCAGTTATTAAAAAAATTAAATGATATCATTTCTTTCATATTTGCTCTAACCATATTTTGCGATAATGGATCTTCTATAATCAATTCCTTTGGATTACTCCTAAAACAATTTACATTCCTTTGTTAAAGATTCCTCTTTATTTTCCTCTGAAGTCAGATCATTGGTTTTTTGATAAGTTTATCTTCCATATCATGTCTAATGAGATCAACTCAATTTTCCTTAAAGATTATATGAACTAATCTTCTAATACTAAATTTCTTTTATATAAAAGTCTAAGCACTTGCAAATTCAAATAACCTAAAATATTCCATCATCAAATTTACTAGCAAATTTTCTTATTAATTATTTTTCTATTATAAAGAATATAAAACTTAAATCAAATATGTGCAAACACTCAATTCATGAGATCTTTTCTTGAAAGAGTCCATAAAGTATTTTCTCAAAGTTGGTCTAATATTAACTCTATTATTACATAACAAGCAATATTTATTGCTTCTAGAATAAATATTGCATGTTATGTGATAATAGAGTTACATACACACACACGCATATTGGTATTCATATTCATCTAGCAAAGATCCAGCTAATTCTACAAAACTTTATTTTTTCCTTTCAACAATTTCATATTATTGAGAGTCTTGGGTGGTTAAATATTATATTTAATTTCATTTTCATCACAATATTTTTCAAAAAGTTCATTAGTAAAATCTCCAACATATTCTAGTTGAACTTTAAAAATAAAAAATCCATATTCATTGCTAATATATTTTGCAAATTTTTAAATTCTCCAAATACACTATCAATATATTAAGAAAATCAGAAAAGTACATCTTGAATAATTATCTATAATTACAAATCCAGATGATTTTTTCTACTAAATTGCTAGTGCTAAAAGATCAAAATAAATCCATATGAACTAATGCTAATAGTTTTGTAGCAGTCACAATGCTATTACTCTTAAATAAATTTCTAGATTATTTACCATACATATAAGCATCACAAACATAATTAGCATGATAATCAAGTTCTGGTAAATCCATTACAAAGTCTAATTTTGATTTTTTGTAGAATGTGCATACTTGCATGCAAAAGCCTTCTATAATATAACCAAGAATCATCCATACTAGATTTTACATAAATTGAATTTATACTATCAATATTTTTAATATCAATTAAATAAATATTACTATGCCTATTTCATATTAAAATGATATTATATTTTCTCTAGTAACTCAATGTGATAAATAAAATGTAATTTTTAACCCATGATCACATAATTAGTTAATATAAATTATATAATGCAATTAAGCCACTAACGAATAGGACATTGTCAATGATTGGAAGTATTTTTCTGAATAATTCAACCCCAGTAAAATTTCTCTGATATTATCACCAAATATGGCATACCCACCATCTGTTGTCTCTAATAAAAAATTGTGAGTTCTTCAGTCCTATTCCTTGAGCAATGACAATCCCAGTACCACTGCCTTCATTGGTTCATGAATGAAAGCATTCTAACAAATACAGATCAGCAAGTTAATTTGGAAAACCAAACTTGTTTAGGTCCACTGTTGAAGAATATAATTTATAATCCAATATGAGTGCCACTCTTTGGTATCCATTATAAGATGAATATAAATGTGATTGTGTATCTCTTGCATGAAAATGTATTAAAATGTGTTATTGTTTGCCCTAATAGTTTCACCAAATATTAGAGCCTACATATGCCAAGAATGATGACACGCATGATAAGCAAGAAAAAAAATTATATCATCATGAATTTGTGTGAAGGACTAAACTTTAGTTTTGCACTAAAATAATATTTTAAAATAAAGCCTAATATAGTTTTTAGTAAAAGATGCTTTCTAATTTTGAGATAAACAAAGCATTATCATGTATGTTTATAAATGTATTTATTTTTTTTTTTAGAAAGCCCAATGGTTAATATATTAAAAAGAAAGAAGGATACAAATAGATTGTGTGAGAGGGCCCAAGCATGACACCCTACCTATACGATAATCACCACATGCAAATGGTTCCAAAAAAAAAAAGAAAATGCAGAAAAATACATGAGATCTCCAAAAAAAACCAAAAGTGTCAAAACACGTAGTATCAGAGCGACCCAATTTTGTTCTGCCTCTGCCTCTAGTACTAGGAAAGGATCCAGCTAACAAATTGGTAAGGTGAGTGGGTAAGGGGAGTGGCATTGTCAGTAGTAACCAATGTATCGTCCAATAAGTTTCTAAGCTCGAGTCGGCCTCCATTCTTATTCTTCCTCCTGGAATAGACCTGTCATTCCTCATCCGAAGACTGGCTCACCTGATCAGTGGATTGGTCTAAAGTGTGTCGGACATGTGTAAGTTATTGAACATTAAAAGCAACTACTTGTTGTACCAGCTGATTTTTTATTGGATCAAAAGAGCACTCGTGTGTCTTGACATGTGAGTCTTCTTGAATAACAATGAGTGGTATAAACATGTTTGGATCTGTACTTGTAGTATGGGGAGATGCTTCAAGGGACTCAAAGTACCATGCTCCAAACCAGCCACTGGAAGAGGGTGTTCAAAAGCAGGAGCATCCTTTAGGTAGAACGGCTTGAGTATGGTGTTTTTCATCAGGAACTGCGGTGTTGGAAAGAGGATCGGGTTGCACCTTCTCAGCAATGATGGTAGGTGGCTGATCTTTAGCGATATTCGGTTTTATATGAGGATGCAAACGATAGCAGATAGTAAAACTGTGGCAAAAAATACTACAATGAGAGCAATAAAGAGGGTGATTCTATTTCATCCTTTTGTCAAAACCCGTTGTGAGTGGTTCCAATTCATACCTCATCCAGATCTGATTGAGTGATATCTCTCTCAAACTAACACACAAGCCACATAGGGTCTGGTGACAGCAAGCGTAGATCTATCAGCCTTGAGAGGCTTATCGTAAGTAGTTGCTGAGTAGAGAATTTCCAAGTTGAACATATGTAATTTTAATTCCAAAAATTTTATCCAAATAGGAATGATAGTGAACTCCGCTTTTGGATTAAAATTGCCCGTCCACTTCAGAATTTTCATAAAACGATTGTTGATCTTGATAGCTTTATGAGAAAAAATATGACTATAATCTGCATCGTGAAATAACTAAATAAGTATATGTCGATCGCCAAGTAAGTCAATATTCCAACTACCCAATAGCTTTATAGCATCAAAATTTTTTCAAATGATCTCAAGCTTTGAGTGACCATAAAGGAATTTTCCCACTAGAGAAAAACCCCAAGAAGACGCAAGAGTGTTGTTTTCAACCTCAGTAAGAAAAAGAGCAGGCTTCCCATTCTTTTACCAATTTTTTTAATTAAAGTGTGATCACCATTATCTTCAAGAGCCTCGTGGAAAGATTGTGGAATATTGAAGAACTTATCGATACTAAAACTAGACTCTGAAACTGAAAGAGGGGCATGAGTAGGAATAGGAAAATCACCGGCAAATGCAGTAGCGTAGGAACGGAGCGTCGAGTCCATCTCAACAAGCAAGATGACCACGTCAGATTTGAGTAGCTTGGTGCGCCGCGATAGAGAGGCGATCAGACTTCGGGGAAACAGTTTGTCAGGCAAGGCGAGAGGCGCGTCGTCGACTACGGGTCAGGAGAGATGAAGTGAGCTGCATCAGGTTAGGAGACGACATGCGAACGAGCTGCGAGCAAGCGTCATCAACTACGGGAGAGACGATGCAAGCGAGCTTCGTCGAGTGGAGAGACGACTGCTAGAGAGTTGTGAGAGCGTGAAGTCATCGTTGTGGGAGACGACGGAGAGGAGACAAGTCGAAGATTCACTGTCGGGAATTGTCATATTATATGTATACACATGTATATTTTTAAAAAAAAAGTGAAATCGATATTTGATCCAATGGGCACCAAATATCGATTCCCCAAAGGGTTGAAAAACCCTAGTGCGTTTGCTTCTGATTCGAAGAACCCGCACCAAGAGATTCGAACTCCCAACCCGCGGAACTTACGCCAGAGGACGCACCAATGAGCCAGGTCATTCGCACACGTATATACATGCATATATATATTATATATATATAATGGCGTCTGTTTTTGCTCTGCTAGGGTTTAGGATCCATGACTGCGCAAATATCAATATTTGCTTCTGATTCGAAGCAAATATTGATTCCCCCAAAGGGTTGAAAAATCTTGGTGTGCTTGCTTCTGATTCGAAATACCCGCACCATGAGATTTAAACTCCCGACCAAAGGGACTTATGCCAGAGGCCGCACCAATGAGTAAGGTCATTCACACATGTATATACATGTATATATATATATATATATAAAATGGCCCGTGTTTTTGCTCTACTAGGGTTTGGGATCCATGGCTGCACAGCTTCTACTCCTCTCGGTTCCTCTCTTCTGTAATGCCTTTCTTTGGTTTCTTGGGATCTTAAAAAGTGAACTTGGTAACTTCTTTCTTGGTGGAGGGACTGTTTTTGGTGTTTCCCGAGTTTTAACTTTTTAATTTGGCTAATTACTGTTCCATTGGATTCACACCTCCTGGTTGGCTTTTTGCTTCTTCCTACTCTTGTGTTTTGTTCCTGACTCTTCTAGGTTACCAATGGATGCTACTTTGCAGCAAACAGATCCCAACTATGTGGGGAAATCTTATGCAGTTGTTGTCTCCCCCACAGGTCAGTTGGGTGAGAAATTGGTGTTCCCTCAAACTTACCCTGATGCTATGGTAGGGGATGAGGAAAGCTATTTGTTTAAGTGAGGTTCCAAGAAGGGTGGTAAGCACGCCCTTATATTTTCTGAAAATGAAGTGGTTGATCTGTCCATGAGGTGTAAAGTTACCCTCAATGGTAAATTTCAATTGGGTCATCCTAAAATAGACCTAATAAGGAAAGCTTTTGATGAATTCAAGTTAACAAGTCACTGGAAGGTGGGATTTTTTGATGGTCGGCATGTCATGATTCATTTGGCTAATGAAGAATATTATGCATGCATTTTCTCTAAGAAGCTAATTAACATTGAGGGTAATCAAATGAAATTGCTGAAATGGACCCCTGAATTTGATTCTGGTAAAGAGCTCCCTAGTATCCCCATTTGGTTTCAGCTTCCCGGCTTGAAACTGCATTTCTTTCACCATAAAGTCCTCTTCTCAATTGGTGCACTTCTGGGAAGGCCTATGAAACTTGATATCTCCACTTTTAATTTAACTAGGCCCTCTGTTGCTCGGATTCTAGTGAAAAGGGATATTAAAAATCCTCCCATTGATGAAGTTTGGTTGGGCACTCACCATAATGGGCATTGGCAACCTATAATCATGTAACAAAAGTCTTATTACCGCTCCCATTGCAAAATATTTGGCCACACTGATCAAAAATGCTTTAGGCTCCTTCCCTCCCTCAAGTCTACAAAACACCCTCATTTGCCATCTGAAGCAAACCTTAATCCTTTTGCTCCATTGCAAGTTGTTGAACATACACCAGTGTTGGATAGTGAGGTTGGTTTTGAACCCACAGATCATGGTGAGACACCTCTGTTGGACCAAACAGATATAAACCAAGATATTTCAGAGCCACATACCATTTCCCTTGTTGAGGCAGCTGTGGCTGATTTAAAAGAATTTCCTCTACACACTAATCAGCCCATGGAAATTCAGACAGATGTCCAAATTGACTCCACCATTCCAGTTCTGGAGATGCAGCAGGAAATGGAAATTGATTGGCAGATTCAGAAAGCAAAGAGGAAAAAGAAGGGTCAGATTGAGGGGAGGACTACCTTGGATGATACTTTGATCATTGAAGCTAGAAGCTCTTATTCCACTAAGAGGGAGTCACTAACCAGGCTCACTAGGGGTAAGTCCAAGCCCTCCCATCAGGATTAACCTCTTATGCAGGGATATAAGGGGGATTGCCCACCCCCTATATCTAAAAAGGCTCCAATTTCTCAATAGAAATCTTAGAACCTTTGGTTCATAAACACTCTAATAAAATTACAAAGTCCTTCCCTGGCTTTGATCACTAGGTCAACTGAAATAACAAAATTTGGTTCTTCTTTAGAAAAGAAATCCAATGTACGATTTTGATCAATCACCCCCAATTCCTCCATCTTTCCTTTGATATGTCAGGAAATACTACAATCATCTATGCAGGTTGCACTAAACATGACAGGGAAGAGCTTTGGTTCAATCTGCACTCTATAAGTTCATCCATTGCTTCCAGTTGGTTGATTGGGGGGACTTTAATAGTATTGTTTTCCCCACTGAGAAAAAGGGGGGCAAAGCTCCAAATCTAGCCCTTATGACAAAGTTTAATGACAATATTCAGGCTGCAGGACTATTTGATCTAGGATTTATTGGGTCTCAGTTCACATGAAGAAGGGGACATGCTTGGGAAAGGCTGGACAGGTTTCTTGCCAATGACAATTGGTTTCAGTCTTATTTGCACACTTCTGTTACCCATCTAAATTTTGCTGGTTTTGACCATAGACCCTTGTTCAAAGAGGAAAAAAAAGGGTCAGATTGAGTGGAAGACTACCTTGGATGATGCTTTGATCATTGAAGCTAGAAGCTCTTATTCCACTAGGAGGGAGTCACTAACCAGGCTCACTAGGGGTAAGTCCAAGCCCTCCCATCATGATTAATCTCTTATGCAAGAATATAAGGGGGATTGCCCACCCCCAATCTCTAAAAAGGCTCCAATTTCTCAATAGAAAGCATAAATTCTGGTGTATGGCTATCTTAGAACCTTTGGTTCATAAATACTCAAATAAAATTACACAGTCCTTCCCTGGCTTTGATCACTAGGTCAACTGAAATAACAAAATTTGGTTCTTTTTTAGAAAAGAAATCCAATGTACGATTTTGATCAATCACCCACAATTCCTCCATCTCTCCTTTGATATGTCAGGAAATACTGATTTTTTCACAATCATCTATGCAGGATGCACTAAGCATGACAGGGAAGAGCTTTCGTTCAATCTGCACTCTATAAGTTCATACATTTCTTCCAGTTGGTTGATTGGGGGGACTTTAATAGTATTGCCTCCCCTACTAAGAAAAAAGGGGGCAAAGCTGCAAATCTATCCCTTACGACAAAGTTTAATGACAATATTCAGGCTGCAGGACTATTTGATCTAGGATTTATTGGGTCTCAGTTCACATGAAGAAGGGGACATGCTTGGGAAAGGCTGGACAGGTTTCTTGCCAATGACAATTGGTTTCAGTCTTATTTGCACACTTTTGTTACCCATCTAAATTTTGTTGGTTTTGACCATAGACCCTTGTTAATCTCTATTAATGTTTATTTTGTTAATGGACCTAAGTCCTTCAGATATCTTAATATGTGGTCTACTTATCAAGATTTTCTCCACACCATATCAGCAAATTGGATGGATATCTCTCATCCCAATCCTCTTATCAAGTTGTGGTTCCTGCAGAAGAAGATCAGTGAAGTGCTAAGGCAGTGAAATTGGGACACTTTTAGGGATGTCTACAAATTGGTGGAGCAGGCTGAGTTGAATCTGATTCAATTAGAGAATGCTAGCAATATAGATGAAGCTTGTATCTTTGCAGCTAATCAGAGGGTTCTCACCACCACAGCTTGGCTTGAAAATTTCCTAAAACAGAAAGCTGCCATCAGTAAATTCATTGATGGAGGCAAAAATACCAGTTATTACCATGTTTAAACCAAATATAGGAGGAAATGCAATGTTATTCACAGCATTGTGAACTCTTCATGAAGATTCTATCATTGCCAAGGATGTTGTGGTGTATTTCCAGGACATCCGAAATTCATCCTCTTCTCAGAGACCCCAATTGGATGCATCTTTGTTCCAGGAGGAGCTTGATTATGTCCATACACTTAATATGACTGATATTCCCATTGAAGAGGAAATCCGGGGAGCCCTTAATACCATTGATTCTAGTAAAGCTGTTGGGTCTAATAGTTTTTCTTCAGACTTTTATAAGAAGTGTTGGAATATAGTTAAGCTTGATGTGATCAATGCAATTCAGGCTTTCTTTGGTGGACACACTCTCCCCAATTACTTCAGTGCCTCCAATATTGTTTTATTTCCCAAATCTACTGTAAGATCTCACTGGCAACATTTCATACCCATTTCACTTACCACGATCTTCAGCAAGATCATTAGCAAAATCTTGGTGAATAGATTGAAGCCTCACCTTTCCAAACTAATCAAGCCCAATCAAGCTGCATTTATTACTGGAAGAAGCATTATTGATAGTACTTTATTGGCTCAAGAGCTTGAGACTGAAATCAATAAACAATGCAGAGGGGGTAATTTAATCTACAAGTTGAACGTTAGGAAAGTGTATGACACCATCAATTGGGAATTCATTCTTGATAGTCTAAAGGCCAGGGGGTTCCCTACCAATTTTTGTGAGCTCATTTCCAAGTAGCTGCAAGGTAATGTTAATTTCATTCTTATCAATGGCAAGACCCATGACTTCTTCACTGCTAATAGGGGCCTCAAGCAAGGTGATCCACTATCACCCACTCTCTTTATCTTTGGCAATGGATTACTTCTCTAGGCACTTTGACAGCAAAACTCCTACTTCCTCTAATTTGTTTCATCACAAGTCTAATATGCCATAAGGCACCTCCTTTATGCAGATGAGATCATATTGTTTTCCAGGGCCACTAAATCAACTGTCAAACAAGTTATGCACTATCTTGAGGCTTTCCATCAGTGCTCAGGCTTAGAATTCAATACCCCTAAATACACCTTGTTGTTTAGCTGCACAATTAAGGAGCATCTCAAACGACGGATACAACATGTTACTGGGTTTTCCACTGCTTCCATTCCCTTCTATTACCTTGGAGTCCCCCTCATTAAAGGAAGAGTAAAACATTTGCAGTTTGATCAGGTCATTGCCAAGATAGATGCCCAGCTGAATTGTTGGACTAATTCCTTTCTTTCCAATGAGGTAGAATCACCTTGCTGAAGAGCATATTAACTACCTTCCCACAGTATATTCTGCAAATGTCTGGGATGAAGAAAAGTACTCAGCTACACCTAGAGATGCTTCAACAGATTCTTATGATCAGGGCAGAGAAAGCAACTCCATTGGGCTAGTTGGCAGAAAGTTGCAAGGCCAATAATTGTAGGGGGACTGGGATTCAAAGGGCTCCCTCAGCTCCAACAAGTCAGTCTTTGTAAGTTGTGGATCAAGTTTAGGCAGCAGGATTCACTTTGGGCCAATTTTTTTATGGGCAAATATTGTAAGGGACTTAATCCAAATCAGGTGGAGAGGAAAATTGGGGACCCAAAACTATAGGTCAGCCTCCTTAAGGTTAGACAGCAAGCTGAAAATCTTTTCTTATGGAATTTGGGGCAAGGCAACATCAATTTCTGGCTGGATAAATGTTGTCCTGAAGAAATGCTACATCCTCTCCATCAAATCTCCAATTTTGATCTGCAGGTGGCTGACTACTGGGAGGGAAATAATTGGTCATTTGCTATGTTGCACACTGTGGTTACCTCCTCTTCTGCTGAAGCTATATCTAAGTTACCTTTTGACACCACCAGAAAATATTCCTTATCTACCTCTCATAGAAAATCTCTAAGCCTAACTCAAGTCATCTATGCTAAATTGTATCAGTGGGGGTCTATTCCCTGGGCTGACTGCCTTTGGAATAAATTTCTTACACCTTCTATGTCTTTCCTGGGGTGGAGACTGTTCCATCATTTCTTACCAGTTGATGACATTCTTAAACTAAAAGGATTGAGGTCCCTCTAGGTGCTCTTTATGTCTGTAGAATGAAGAGTCATCTGCCTATCTATTTTTTAGTGCCCCTATTCACAAACTAGTTGGAAGGACTTCCTCACATTCTTAACCATTGATAACATTCTTTTGGATTGGAATCAGTTATTTCTTTGCTGGACAAGCTAGGTTAAGATAAATTTGGGCTTCGTCCCTTTTATCCCGGCATGGTTCCTCTGGATAGCCAGGAATCAAACCAAGTTTGATAATTGTCTCATCCCTGCTTCTAAGGTGGCAGCTAATTGTAAGACATTCCTCCTCAAGCTGATTTCTCTGAAGAATTTCCCTAATATATGTAATTCATCATGGCAAGGTGGTACCCCAAACTTTAGGTCACAAAGGTGGTTTGGGAAAGACCCTCCCAACCTTTTATCAAGGCAAACACTGATGATAGTTTTTCAGATAAGAGTGTTGGTATAGGAGCTTTCAGGGATCATGCAGACAGGTGCCTTCTGTTTTTCTACTCTCCTATCTCAATCAAGGATTCTATGGAAGCTGAGGAGGTGGTTGTTGTTTTTGGGCTATCAACATAGAAACTCTCAACAACTAGGCTAATTTACAGGTGGAGATGGACTCCTCTTTACTTTTGAGGGTTCTCACTGCTCAAGAGTCTCATCCTTGGCATATTGCTCAATGGCTTAACAAGATCAAGGCATTGAGAACTCCTCCCATTCATTTTACTTTTATCTATAGATAGGGCAGCAGTCCTACTAACTAGTTCGCCAAAGTTTGGGAATGCCTCTAACTTGGGAATGCCTCTAACTCCACTCTTGTTTCCAAAACCCCTTCTTCTTCTCTTGCTCTTCTCTTGCTTTTCTTTTCGGTGGAGACCTTTTAAATATCCCTTACCTTAGAATCTGTAAATGAATATCGATGGAATAAAATTTCCCTTTTCTGCCATATGTATATGCATGTATGTATGTATGTATGTATATATATATATATATATATATGTATGTATGTATATATATATATATCTTTAAGTTTCACCATGGCGATCCCAGGTTGAGTAGCTTCTCTTCGATCTAACCTCTCTCGAAGTCGCACGATGGCTTCGTTTCTGCTCGTGCATCTCTACTCGTGCGGCGTCTCTGCTCGTCGTCAGTTGCATCGTCCTCGGGCTCGAACTGATCGTTGGGATTCGCCGCTCCTGCTCCCTGTTTCGGTTTTGTTTCTGCTCCTGCATCTCTGCTCGCACTCCGGCTTCATTTTTGCTCTGCGTCTCTGCTTGTGCGTCGGGTTGCGACGACTGTGTCGTCCTCGAGCTCGAGCTGATCGCAAGGGCTTCGCCGCTTTCCTGTTTGCTCTGAGATCGCAGGGGCTTCCACTCCTGCTCCAGTTTCCGCTCTTTGCTCTGCTACGCCGCACCTCAATGGCTTCCGACAGATCTTATGCTGCTGCACTTGCCGGTGTCCACGCCTCGAATACAACTAAATTGGTGCTCTTTACCTCCTTCATTTGAGTGAGCGGGGACATCAAGAAATCTGGTAGAAAGAATGGGAAGTCTGACATCTTTTTTACAGAAGCTGAGGATATTCAACTTGTTTCCTCCTGTCGAATGAATTTGGTCGGGAAATTTCTGTATGGTCATCCCAAAATGGAGGTAATTCGTAAGAAATTTGAGCTTATGCAGCTTGTTGGGGAGTGGAATATTGGACTGTTAGATGGAAGACACATTCTTATATAACTAAATAATGAAGAGAATTACACACGCTTATTTGCTCAAAGGATAATTTGGATTGATAACAGAGCAATGAAAATTTTAAAATGGTCTGTGGATTTTGACCCACAGATAGAACCACCAATCATTCCGGTTTGGATTCGCCTCTCTGGTCTGAAATTTCATTATTTTACTCAAAAAGTTTTATACGCTCTATTGCCTCAGCCCTCAGCTTTTGGTAAGTCACTCAAAACAAACATTCCTACTTTTAATCTTTCTCGTCTAACTGAAATCATAATACTTTTCGAAAGAGACATCACTTCACCCTCCTCTGAGAAAATTTGGTTGGGCACACAGCATCATGAAAATTGGCAAAAGATAGTGATTGAGTCTTTTCCCTCGTATTGTTCAAATTGTTGTATGTTCAACCACTCCAGTTCTCAATGCCACTATCTACACCTCCAACTCAGTCCAAAAAAACATAGTGCTCCACCAGAGGCAGTGATTTCATCTCCTCCTAATAATCTCCAAGTTATTGACACTATTGATCATCAAAAGAATACCCCATGACGTCACTATTCTCGCAGGCAATATAACAACGTTTCAGTCCTCAGTTGTAGCTACCCCGCTTTGGAACCTCATATCGTGGGGGAGAGGGTGAGTCTTCAGACCCCACATGCCCTAGATATCACCGATAATATAGGTGGCAATACTTCTACTGCTTCACTACCGTCTCATCAGGTTGAGCAAGCTGTTAATCTTACTCAAGCTTATGGGGATCGTGATGCGCAACAGCCTACACCTGTCCGACCAACGTTGGAATCTGCTGATCAGATGAGTCAATCATCGGATGAGAAATGACAGGTCTACACATCCTAGAGGAAGAAGTAGAATGGAGACTTACTTGAGCTTAGAAATCTGATGAATGATACTTTAGTTACTGCGGGCAATGATACTCACATTTCCAATTTGTTAGCCGGCTCACTTCCAAGAGCTAGAGGCAGAGGGAGGACTAAAATGGAACGACCCTAGCACTTTTGCGTCCTTTTGTGGCTTTTTGGTTTTTTTATTTTTATGTATCTCTACTTTATTTGGGTTTTGTGTGCGTTGTATTGTGTGAGTTGAGCTTTCTTTTAGACCCTCTCATACAACTTTTCTATATCTTTTCCGTATTAATATATATGCCCTTGGGCTTTTTCAAAAAAAAATATATTTGTATATATATACACACACACACACACACACACACACACGTACATAAATATATACATGCATATTCATCTTCAATTCCTTTACGAATGGTTGGTACCATGCCAACAATGTGAATTGCTTGGGTCATGAAAGGCTCATTCCATTACCACTCCATGGGCACCCTCCTAAGCAATAACAATTTTTTAACATTCTTCCTTTATCTAATATTCGACCAAATTCCTCAAATGTTGACAAGCTTCTGTACCACCATGGACATGATCCCACTGGAATGCAAAATAATAGGTGATGTCTCATAGGTGTGCCCCTGTTCTATGAAAGGAAGAACCTGAAAAAAAATCTTTGTATATCCTCGACGAGTTAAATCAATGATACTTACAGTGGCGTAATTGAGTGGTACTGAATAGAGAGATTCATTATTTTGAATGGTCGGTAGGATGGTGATCGTTAGTATCCACACAAGTTGGCAAATCCTTGACTAGAAGTAAAAGTGGTTTTAAAAGTGTGATTCTTCATTCTTCAAATTCTGGAGCATTTTTTATTGTTGGCAAGGTCGTGTTGAAAATCTTTTGAGTGAGTTGAGATAGAAGATATGGCCACGTTATTCTGCTCTAAAGTGTTGACATTGTTATTGATGAGTTTCAATATCTCCACCAACATCTTTGGAAGCAGTTAATCAATGATCTAGTTGAATGATCCTTCTCATACATCAATAAGTGCAACATGGGAGACTGAAGAATTCATACATTTGACTTCTAACATTTTTTTGGAACCTCACAAAAAATTTTCTAAGGGGCTCACCCAACTATTATCTCATTCTTAAAACATTGTTCAAGTTCTTCAATGGCCTTTGAGCACTGATAAACATTGTAATGAGCTTTCTTTCACTTAAAAAAGAACATGGTGCTTCCCAAATTGATACAAAAGAATATCAAAAAAAAAGGTGACCGATTATAAGCAAGCTGCAAGGTCAAATGGGTTCATTCTTCCTCCATACAACTTTGGGTGTGGTATCTTGAACTTTATCAAAGGCTTAGCATTTGTAATCCTCAAGTATAATGCACTTATTGCCAACGGCCTCTGCCTTTTGACTTGTCTGCAGAAGGGAGTAGATTTGCATTGCTGCTAGGACAGAAAATCTTGTCCACAACACACGTATAATAAGTTAACACTCATGTGCCTAAGGGAAACCTTCGTTAATTAAATATGAAGACTTTCCGATGTCTCTTCCCTTTGGACTATTATGGGAAAATTCTTCAAAGATCCTTAGATACTCATTACTCTCCTCTAACCCTACAAAATGTTATCCCGAACTCCTAATTTTTCATGTTCAAACACTTTCTCCATAATGGTGCTCTACTTACTGCAGTCTTTTAATAATTATTCTTAGCATCAATCCATGCCCACCATATTTGAATGGATGTTATATCCAAATTTGTCTATGGCAATACTCAAACCCTACTTACAGGACCCACAAGGTAGCAACAAAAAATTTTGGTAAAGAGAAAGATTAAGAAATTAAAAAAGAGATAAACTTTGATGGATTTTTATTTCATTTCGCTTTGACCACATATTTATAGAATTGTTTAGTGCTAAAGAAGAGGCTACATTTTATTCTAATAAATATAAGTTAAAAACGTTGACATAATTATCAGAAACCCAAAAGATAGAAATGCAAAATATTCTATGTCGCCTCCTAATAGTAGTCATAGCTTTAACCCCATATAGTGGATCTCCAATAATAACTTTTTAAGAATGGTCGAATGCATATCTTCACTCTCTAGACAAATCTTATTTTAGAGGATTTTCTCGTCATTTCGGATTTATCAAGTGCTAAACACTCTTATCTATCCACTTCCTTATCATCCTAAGTATTATTCATCCTATAGCGACGCATGGTTTCTCATCAAATGTTACATGAGCAACGAACACCCTTTTTTAAACATCATGTCTTATTAGGACTCAAACATTTGAGGAATATTGCTTCATCAGATCAGGTATCAAACATAGTAATGCTTTCTTTATCATTTTTTAAAATATAGCAAGTGCATCAAATTCTCTGAATTATTGCACATTAGACATTCTAACTTTCACTGATTTATAGGTTTTATTCTTGAAAATAGGACTAATATTTTACGATTTAATATGTAGTATTCTCTATCTCAGTAGAAAAAATTCTGATGATTTAAACTTATTCAACATAGTTATATCCATATCTAATATAGTTCTGTTTTTTTCTCTCAATCATCCCATTCTACTATAGCATCTTGAGTACTGAAAAATTACGTCTGAATCAAACCTCATCACATAATATTTCAAATTCTTCATTTTCAAATTTTTTATTGAGATCACTTTTGTTGAGAAAATAAGGGCGAAGAAAAACTAAAATCGACACAAATTCAAAAGAACACAGAGATTTAATGAGGTTCGGCAAAGATGCCTACATCCTCGGGAGCAGAGCGGCGACCTCCTTTTCAATATTCAGAAAAGAATACAGAATACAAAATTCAACTCTCTCAAAGACCTAGGATTACAAATAGGTCTATTTATAATCCTAGAGTAAGCCCTACAGTACAATATGTAATTCCCAAATTACCCATGTACCGTATAGCGGGGCGTTGACCCAACACCCCCAACCCACATAACGTAACTTCCCGATTTGGACAGATTCTTCCGCTTCGCTCCGCTCTGCTCTCAATTTGGACAGATTCTTTCGCTTCGCTCCGCTTCGTTCCAGCGTCTGTCCCTATATGGTATATGAGTCATACCATAACAAATCTCCACCTTGGCGAATATCCAGCCCCTTAGGAGAAAAGATACCTGGGAGTTACACCTGCACCAATGTGGGTTAGACCATCATGCTTCTGCTGCACCATCACTGATCTCAACCAAATGAATTCTAAGAGACACATCTCTTCAATTCCAAGAGACATCTCTTCATTCCAAGAGACTCCAAATCCTGATATTATGAGTCATACCTAATAATTCTCCACCTTGGCGAATATCCAACCCTTTAGGAGAAAATCTCCACCTTGCGAATATCCAGCCCCTTAG
>NW_018251302.1:19798-38448 GCF_001263595.1 Phalaenopsis equestris | reverse complement strand
CCAAAATTGCCTCTAAACTTTTCTTTTCGGCGTCCTGGATTAGCTCCGCTGCACCGCAAAATTTGAAGAATCTTCCAAATTTACTTCCCCGCAGTTTTCTCCGCTCGCTCGAGTGAAGGAATGAAATCTGAATCACCTCCCAAGATAATCGGGACCTTCCGATTTTGCTTCCTGCCTCCGAAGGAATGTTCAGTCTCTTTTTTTTTCGAAAAGCCGGGCAGAGTAGAAATCAAATATTCCCTAATTTAACCTCCAACAAAAGAATTATTTACTTAATTAAGGCCTCCAGCAAAGAAATATTCTCACAAAAATTCGCTTTCCTATTTTCCTTTCCAATTTCACAGCAGCAGCAGCAAAAAGAAAAACCGGAAATTTCTCGAGCAAAGGTCCGATTTTCCTTCTCTAGCAGAGGATTTCGAAATTCCCAGAAAATCCGCAGTCCAATATTCCCTTTTTCCTCCTCTGGCTCTATTTAGGAAAATTCTCTCTGAACCTTACTTTCGCGAAAGCATTCCACTTCCCGCTCGTGAGCCGATCCACAGAGCCTCGCGCACGTCTCCGAACTCCTCACAGAAGACGCAATTCGCGAACACCGAAGCGAAGCCGCGAACTCTCCACTCTTCTGTCGCGCGATCGCGAAGCTTCTTCTGCGATGCGAGAACACCGAAGCGAAGCCGCGAACTCTGAAGCTCTGTGAACACAGTCTTTCCTGTCGCCAGATCAAGACCCTCGCGTCAAGCCCGGAAGCCGCCGAACTTTCTCCTCTGCGGTAATCGCCGAACTTCCCCTTCGCGAACTACCGCCCGAACCGAGATTCTTGCGCCGAGATAGCTCTTCTGCCCTAGCTGAAAAATCTTCGGCCAAAATCTTTACCGCAAAAAAAAAAAAATTTCTTCTGCACCCTCGAACCAGTCTCTGATACCACTTGTTGAGAAAATAAGGGCGAAGAAAAACTAAAATCGGCACAAATTCAAAAGAACACAGAGATTTAACGAGGTTCGGCAAAGATGCCTACATCCTCGGGAGCAGAGCGGCGACCTCCTTTTCAATATTCAGAAAAGAATACAGAATACAAAATTCAACTCTCTCAAAGACCTAGGATTACAAATAGGTCTATTTATAATCCTAGAGTAAGCCCTACAGTACAATATGTAATTCCCAAATTACCCATGTACCGTATAGCGGGGCGTTGACCCAACACCCCCAACCCACATAACGTAACTTCCCGATTTGGACAGATTCTTCCGCTTCGCTCCGCTCTGCTCCGCTTCGTTCCAGCGTCTGTCCCTATATGGTATATGAGCCATACCATAACAACTTTTAATGGTTATTAAGGATGGTCATCTATCTTCCCCACAAATTTTATGAACTCAGCTGCTACATTAATCTCATTAGCTAGAAATACCATTCATGTGAATTTAAATAGGCATCAACTATAAAAAATTCATATTTCTTCTCTCCTAAACTAGTGGGAACTACAGGTACGAATAAGCACATATGAAAAAATTTAATACTCCTGATGTGACAATCCAGTTTGCAGACTTAAAAGATGAGTAGATTTGTTTACCTAGTTCACAATCAATATAAATTTATTACTTAGAATAATCTTAGGTAGCTCGAATAAAAGTTCATAACTGAAAATTTTGAGAATGTGTACATGCCTGCGTTATAAAATCATCTAAGTAATGACCATGGATCATTATAAAAGGATTTAAATATTCAAACTATCATCAAGTAATTTGCTCAAATCTAATCGATAGATGTTATAAACCTGCAACAAGTGAAATTAACTCCTCCAGTCAACTTAATTAAACTTAGTGCTGCAGAAATTGAATCATCCATTTTATCACGTAGTTAGCTAAACTTAATAAGATTGTGCTTTAGTCCAGCAACCAAAAGCATCTTTCCAATGGTGTAGGATACAAAGAAAATGATAATGACTCATAATATTTCTATTGAGTTTATCTTCTAATGATACAAATCGTCAACCCTTGGTTGCATGAAATAAATAATATTTGATCTCATATCAAGTGTTTCAAACATCTGTTGACCATGTATCATCCATTTTCATTGTTCCTATGGTGAAGCATACATATACAATGGTTCAGCCTCTATTCAAGACAAATTATTTTGGTTCCCAAATGGAATTAGTATAATGTAATAAGTGTGCTCTCAACTAGTGTGTGTAAATCAAGAAAGCCAGGTAAAAAGGTAAATTGTCATCGATGCCCGACCTTTAAAGTTTCTAGCAAAGAATCATAAATTACATGTTGTGCAATTAGTATTTGTATGCAAATAATATTTTGGATGTGACATTTTATTATTCTTAGATGCATTTCTAAACACAAACAATAGAAAGTTTTTTTATCTAGCAAGACCTCAATTTTAGCTTTCAAACTATAGTTTTTTCTAAACAGTTTATCAGAAAATGAGGCTTTAGAATGCATGTATGTGCTTTCATGTCTAGCATGTTGTAAATTATTGTCAAGTTTTGAAAGTTGTACGGATAAGTTCGTCTCATCCTTTTTCAGTGCATTATGCTTCATTTTAAGATTAACTAGTACATCATTTATCTCAACATATATATAACATCATTTGTATATACATATATGTATATATATATATAGCTCATCATAAGTATCTTACCTCAGCCATTGGTTCATTCGTGGCCACAAGACACAAATTGACCTCCTCTTGATAAGATTGTTCAGTTGACTCATTTTCACTCCCTAAATTTATATTTTTGCTTTCAATCCATTCTTAGCTTTCTTAATCCCAATTGAAAACATATATTACACATTAATACACACTCCCAATTCTCTAGAATATGAATAATTATAATATAGAAAAATCCTCTAATTAGATTTGTTTTAATTAGTTGCCTAATATCAAGTTTCTTATTACCTAATATCAAGTTTCCTATTATACAAGATTCAGATTTATTACTTTTCATAACACTTCCCCTCAAGCTGGATCATAGATATTTATCATGCATAGCTTGTTACAAATATAAGTGACCCTCGCTCTATTAAGGGACTTTGTGAAGATATCACGTAGTTGCTCCTAGTCTTCACATGAGATGTAGAAATTAGATTTTGTTAAATCTTTTCACAAACAAATTGACAATATATCTCAATGTGTTTAGTTAGTTTATGAAAGGCAGGATTCAAGACAATATGAATTGCTGCTTGATTATCACACCACAGCTTTGTTGAAATTGTCATCTTAAAACCCATTTTGGTCGAGTTGGAAGACCCACATCAATTCACTTGAAGCTTGTGTCATCGTTCGATACTCAAATTCAGCACTGGATCGTGACACTACATTTTGTTTCTTACTCTTCCATAAGACCAAATTATCACTAAAAAAGACACATAATCTAGTAATGGACCTTCGATCAATCTTAAAACTTCCATAATCTACATTAAGGAAGCATTCAATATTTCTATGCCCATAATATTGATATAAAATACCTTGTCAAGGAGCTCCCTTGAGATAACATAGAATTTGTTCTAAACTGCCCAATGATATATTGTGAGGAAAGACAAACTGACATATAGTGCTAACTGAATACGCAATATCAAAACAAGTTACTGTAAAAAAATTTAATTTTTATATTAACTTATTATATCATTCAAGATTATTAAAAGGCTGGCTCTTCATTCTTGGTAAGTTGTTCATTGGGAGGCATCAAAGTACTTGGATGGGTTGACTCCTATTTTCCTAGTTTCTGCTAACAAATCCAACGCATATTTCTGTTGTGATAAAAGTTATATTCTTGTTTCTTAATAACTCAACCCCAAAATGTACTTCAAGTAACTAGGTTCTTTAGTACTAAACTGATTATGAATAAATGATTTCAATGATACGATTCACGGCACATCGCTTCCAGTAATAATATTACTATTAATATAAATCACCAATAGAATGATTCTCGAAGCAAATTTCTTATAGAATACAATGTGATCACTTCTACGTATTTGCATCCCAAACTCCTCTACTTTTTGGCTAAATTTTTCAAATCATGCTCGAGGGCTTTTATATAAGGACTTTCGAAAACGACATACTTTTCCAGGCTCCCCTTGAGCAACAAACCAAAGAGGTTCCTCCATATATACCTCTTCTAAAAGATCACCATGCAGAAAAGGATTCTTCACATCTAACTAGTGCAGAGGCCAATACTTCATTGCGACCAAAGATAGAAGTGAATCGAAGTCAACTTAGCTACTTGAAAAATGTGTCCAACTAGTCAATCCCATAAGTTTGAGCATAACCCTTGCAACGAACCGAGCTTATAAACGAGCTACGGATACATCACAATGAAACTTAACTACAAAGACTAACTTACAACTAACAACCTTCTTGCTAAAAGGTAGTTTAGTTCCTAAGATTCATTTTTAGCTAAGGCATTTATCTTATCAAGCATTGTTGCGCACCACCTAGAATAGGCCAAGGCTTGTTGAATAGATCTTGGAATCTAAACAGAGTCAAAAGAAGTAACAAACAAACAAAAAGTTGAAGATAACTGAATATAATTAACACAAGAGGAAATGGTATATGTGCATTAATGTTTATATCTTCAAAGAGTAACAAGTAAATCAAGGTCACTGGGAGGTAGAGCTAGAGCATGATCAGGGGAACGTGGTCTTCTTAAGTAAACATCTGTGATAGGTGGTCTAGGCTAAGACATTGAAGGTAGAGCTAGAGCATGACCTAAACTTATAATGTGATAAATTAACAACTCATAAGAATTTTGTTAATATTTAGACACTGATGAGTTACAAAAGAATAAAGTTTGTTCAAGAAATGTGACATCACCGAAATCATATATTTGTTCAAGAGAGAAAAAACATTGATATACTTTCTGCAGACGAGAATGTCCTAGAAAGACAAAACTTAACGACTTAAAATCCAGTTTAGAAATTTGTGGATGAGTATCACGAAGAAATTAAGTATACTCAAATATGTGTAGTTCAATAGAAAAGAAAGATTTAGTTGGAAGCAAAACTTGGTAGGGTCTTTGATTCTGAAGAACAGTAAAAGGTATCCGATTGATCAAAAAACATGCAATAGAGCATGCATCAACCCAAAAATATTAAGGCACATTCGTTTGAAATAAATAGTCTCTAGCGGTCTCAAGAAAATGTCAAATTTTTTCTTTCATCTACTCCATTTTGGGATGGAATATTAATACAAGTTGACTGGTGAAGTATCTCATTTTAAGTGATACATGTTCGAAGGGTGCAAAAAATATTATTTAGCATTTTCAATTCTCAGAATTTTAACCGAAACAGTGAATTGAATTTTAATTACTACACAAAAAATTGATAATATGACATTAACTCATTACATTATTTCATAATGTACAGCGAAGTTATAAAAGATATCATAAAAAATGACAAAAAAAAATTGAAATCTATAAGATAAAATAGGATAAGGTCCTAAAACATTAGAATGAATCAACTCAAGGCGACAACTTACTCTTTTATTAATTATCGTAACAGAATAAAGCTGATGGTGTTCAGCAAATTACCAAGATTTAGACTCTAAAGATGATAATTGTTGAAACTGATGGTCCAACTCTTTTAGCATTGATAGCGATGGAGGTCATAATTGACAATGGATCTCAAAAAGAGATAAGGTGCTAAAATAGGCTACGGTCGAGGTACCTCCTTATCCACAACGTATACCCCCCTAATTGTCGTCCTTTACTAATAATCTTCTTAATCATAAGATCCTAAAATAGACAATAATAGGAAAAAAATGAGATAAAATAATAAAGAGCAAGAGTAATTTTGCTAATAGAAATAGGATTAAAAGATAATTTAAATAAACTGAGAACAAAAGTTAGAGGCAATATGAGGGTAATATTGATGTGTGTTAGAACCAAGAACATTGCAAGTGGATCCATTTGCTAGAGATGGAATAAGGATGGTTATGAAAAATAGAAAAGGGTTTTGAATTAAATGTCATGTAATATATAATACCATAATCAATGACCTATTGTGTGAAAGAAAAGAAAAAAATATGTCATTAAAACCCGACTCAGAAAGAGCAATGAAAGAAGAAAAATTTTTTATGCTTTCTAAATTTTATGAACTTAACATATTCATCTACAAAAATCAAAAGTCTTGACTTTGAGAGGATATATTAATAGTGACCATGTGAACTGACTATGATTTAGAACCATTCTGATTCTTTTCAAGCAACTTCTAACACATTTTCTTCGTATAACCAGGTTTGTGACAGTAATAACATACTACCTTTTAACCTTGATTTTCAGAATTCGGAGTTCCACTAATGTAATTGTCTTGAGACCGAGGTTTATCGTTGTCTGCATGCTTCAAACTAGCAAAAGCACTAGTTCATTGTACAAATGGGGACTGAGAACTCAAAACCATACACAATACTCTAGTATAGGGTTCCCTCAGAGTAATACTTTCAGTATCAGATAAGATCAGTGATTTGACACCTTCATATTGAGGTTTAAGACAAACTAGAAAAGTTATAATATAGCCATTGAGCCTTCTGAATCCAAACATCAGTATTGAAGGGGAATAAGGCATTAAATAATTGATCATAATGTTTGACTTGATAGTACTCTTTGCATGCATCAAAGATTAGAGAAATATTCTCTCCCATAAATCATAAATGCAAATTCTTCCATCGCATCTTTAACACATCACAATGAGTGATATGACCAGATTTATCTGGTTCGATAGAATTACGTATCTGTATCAGAAACTGGGCATCAACCCTCACCACTCATAATGTTTTGAATCTGTCCCAGTTGAGGGATTACCAATGAGGTGACTCTCTTGAGAGATACTTGTTAGGTAGAGTCTCACAGTTTTATTTTGTCATTTAACTTTTTATCTTCATTCTTAGCTGCTTATGAGATCAAATTTTTCGCAAGATATTTTTGTTCACCAACCATAAGTGATGTCATCTAGTGATCAAGGAAGAGCTGAAGTACCGGTCAAAACACCAGAAGAAAAAAAAATTGACAAAGAACAACTCAACATCCACAGAGAGAGACAAAAAGATAAATTAATTTGGCTAAGCCAAAGAAGCCGAATGTAGAAGCCAACGAATCAATCTAAGCAAATGACATAGATTGAAGCAAACAGAGCGGCCAAAGTAGATTAGGGCTTCATCAATGCCCTAATCTTGTCAATGCGGATGCAGACACAGATGATGTAGAATGATGCAGATGACGAAGTGGATGCAAAAAATGAGGAGCGATGTAGATGACACTGTCAGCACATAGCGATGGGCATGGCAAAGCGGATGAAGACACTGATGATGTCGCTGGGTGATGACACAAATGTAGATGACACCGTTGATGAAAACGAATGCAGAAGACACTGGATGAAGACAAAAATAATGTTGTTAGGTGATGATGTGAAATCAAGTCTATCGATCTTGACAATCCAAGCTTCTTCGACAAACAACAAACGACAAACTCGAAGAAGGGAATTATTTAGTGTGTCTCGGATACCATGTAGTGGAAAACTCTTTTTTCTTATTCCCAATTAAAAATATATTACATATTATACACACCCTCAATTCTCTAGATTAGGAATACCCATAATATAGAAAAGAGATCCTCTAATTAGGTTATCTGATATCAAGTTCCCTAACATTCAAGCTTCCTAATAAATTTTCAAATTTATTACTTTCCCTAACAATAAGACTATTCAACTAACTCATTATCATCACCTGAATTTATGTTTTCACTTTCAATTCATTCTTGGCTTCCTTAGCCAATTGCTTTAATTTACTCTTATGCTCATGCAGAGGGTATTTTAACTTGAAATATGTAGGTTTGTCAAGTTTGAAACATGTCAGGGCTTCTTTCTTGTCACTTGCAATACAAATTTTAAGTAAATTTTTTAAATTTATGCCAACCTTTTATATTTGTTTTTGTAGGAGCCTTTTTTTTTTAATTTTCTTCTCAGCTGACAAATTTATAATGTCAGTCATTCTCCTTAGACTGTGTGCATATCTCAACTAGTGACATAAGAGCTACAACATTTCCTTTTATTATCATTATATTACATATTTATACACACCCTCAATTCTCTAGATTAGGAATATCCCTAATATAGAAAAGAGATCCTCTAATTACATCTCTAATTAGGTTATCTGATATCAAGTTCCCTAACATTCAAGCTTCCTAATAAATTTTCAAATTTATTACTTTCCCTAACAATAAGACTATTCAACTAACTCATTATCATCACCTGAATTTATGTTTTCACTTTCAATTCATTCCTGGCTTCCTTAGCCAATTGCTTTAATTTACTCTTATGCTTATGCAGAGGGTATTTTAACTTGAAATATGTAGGTTTGTCCAGTTTGAAACATGTCATGGCTTCTTTCTTGTCACTTGCAATACAAATTTGAAGTATTTTTTTATATTTGTTTTTATAGGAGCCTTTTTTTTTTTTAATTTTCTTCTCAGCTAACAAATTTATAATGTCATGTCATTCTCCTTAGACTGTGTGCATATCTCAACTAACGACTTGAGAGCTACAACATTTCCTTTTATTATCATTACAATTATCTACTTTTCTCTGAAGATGATAAGAATTCTATTCATGATCTATTCATGAGTTATTAGAAAACTATACAAGTGATTAATGTATAAGAATTTAAATTTCATGTTTCATAAATAGTAAATACCTTCGAGTCTCACTCTTCCGATAAGGACTATAGAATCTTATTTATCTGCTTTGCGTCAAAGTATTATGTATCAAGGGCATGCAATCCATTTACAACCTTAATGAATCACCCAAAAATCTCTATGGTGCTCTCACAAGATTTCATTTTGAATATTTCTTACTCCTCATCAAAATGCTAACATCAGATTTCTTCATGTGAATAACTTATCCATAACTATTTACATATCCTCGGATTATAGAAATTCATATTATATTATAATGTACAATATAAAGTACTAACTCCCGTGCCATTTAGGTATCCTACAAACTTTTGCTTAAAATAAGTCCAATCCTCAATCAACTTAGAAATTTCTTTACCATTGTAGGACTTTTATAACCTTGTAGTATAAAATGTCAAATCCTCACATTGCATACATGTAAAATCATCATCATTTTATTTTTTTCATAATTGAAAAGAATTTTCATCAAATAATGGTGGACATTCTGTGAAATGTCCCTCAATTAATTTTCTAGCTACTATCTAAAGGCATTTTGTTGTCAACTAAGTGTTTAAACCTCATGGAACACTATAGGGATGTGAAGCAAGTAATTATTGAGCCCTCGCTCTGATAACAATTTAAGGTTTTTAAAAATCCAATAACTGAAAATAAATTGGGCTATAAAACATGTGAAATTTTAAAAAATAAATAAATAAAACCAATTTTATTATTTTGATTAGAAAATAAAACTAGATAAAAAATGAAATGCAAAATTAACTACAAGCGTTATGATAAAACATAGTTTATAAAACACGCTACAAATATGAGATAAACTCAATCATAAACCACAAGTAAAACATGCAATAGTAAAATGACATGCATTAACATAATTTTTACGTGATTTGATTGGAGCCTATATCCAACTATGTATTGAATAAACTTGAGATTTTTTGCAAAACCAACACTTAAAACAATAATCACTCCATGATAAATGGAGAAGCCCTTTAAAATATAACTCTATCTCAGGACCACTTCCTGTACATTAAGACCACATCACAATATTCCTTCTTCATGGCAAGGAAAACATTTATCCATGTTCTTCAACAAAACACCATGCATAACCATCAAACAACAATCAAAATAAAAATCCAACCATGAAAAATGGATTCTACACATATTTTGCCAAGTGTGAAGAAACTATGAAGCTTGACATAATTTTAAAACATCAATATAATCATCAAGTGCAAGCAATTAATTTTCTCCCTAACAAGTCTATCTTTATTGTTAAGAAAACTTTTTCACTTGAATGCTCTTGGTGGCTGCAAGAAAGAAAAAGACAAAATTAGGCTTTCACTAAGAATATCATAATAGGGTTTATTCTCTCAAAATCATAAAAAATACATGTATATGTCGGGGTATAAGGCTTAACCTAAAATCAAATAACATAATAGAATAACAAAATTAAACTTATACTATATTTTTCGATCAACTATTACCTTCAAAGCTCCATACTTTCCAACAAAAATTTATATTCAAATGATTAGTAGCTAACATAATAGAAATCAAACTTCATAGAAACCCGTATAGTATAACGGAGCAAAATCATTGCTAAGGCCATGACATTTAAAAAGGACCACAAGTTTCTATTTTTTTGTAAAGCAGCGTAAAGTTTTACAGACCCTCAATCTTGCAGATGGTTACAAAAGTTTGTGAAGGTCCGCAATCTGATTTTTTTAAAATAGTTATTATATAAAATTAACCCATACGTCATTCTACTAATTTATTTATACAATAACTTATTGGATATTATAAAAATTAATGATTATTTTATAACATTTTTAGCAAATTTAAAAGTGAATGTTTTTAAATGTTATTTTCTAAGTCTTCTTATATATCTTGCTTTCTTGGGCATTGGATTCATCATATTTTGATATGTATTGCTTTTATACATGAAAACATACATATTAATCTATATCTCTAATCTCCAAGTATTCATGTGCATAATCTTGATAACAACAAGTTTACCCACATCCAATTATCCCTTAGTGTAATTTGTAAGAATTCAAATCAATCCACGAGCTTCATGACGTCAATGCTGAGTTCCCAAAAAAAAAAAAGTGCAAAGGAACCATAATTGGAACTTTGAAGAATCACCTTGCATGGTCATTTTTGCATCTTATTTCTTGATATCATTTTGCATAACTCTTAATTGAATCCCATAAAAAATTTTATCTTGGATTCTTGAATCTTGCATAAAACTCAGTCTTCAAAATATCTTAAGAATGACAATATCATATCAATTCCATAAGCTTTTACAATAACATTCTTGGATCAAGTGATACTAGGATAAATGTGTATAAAATTAGCTTTGCATCACCTGAGTGTAGACAGTTATGTAGTTGTGGAATGGACCTTGATTGTGTTCTCCATTAGTCAAGTAGAACAAGTTTGATTCTCATTAAGTCAAGCAATTATAAGACCAAATCATCTAGATCATGATTCCTGTCATGAATAGAACCTAATTGACTACCCTAAACCTACTCCAATTTTGGTTGAATTGATTCAAACATGGATTAGACCTAGTGCCTTGCTTCCACAAGTACAACTTGGATTTCAACTTGAAAAGGGAGGCCTCATATGCAGCCAAAAGTGTTCACCAAACATTAATGGAATCTATATGTTAGCAAGAAAAATTCCATCCACATGACAACTATCTTATGGTCTGAGGAAAGCAGATAACAAAGAGGCATAAATAACATTAGGCCTCCTGCATGGTCGTGGTATCTTTACAAACAACATTTTGCCAAGCATACAAGCGAGAACAATAGAAAAAAACAAGTTGACAATTAGATCACTATGCAATTCAATATCAATAGTTTATATAAGAGTTAACAAAACACAGAAGTGGACAAAAATAAACGACACCTATTGGTTTCAGAGAATTGAAGGTCAACAAACACCGAGTTTGGGATACTTAGAAACATTATTGCATCGTTCAATTAGATAAATTCTGTGACATAAGCTTATCCGTGAAGGGGACATAAGCTTATCCGACTAGCAGTAGAATGCACTAACAATTTATTTACATAAATACGTAAATGAAGTAGGGAAAAAACCTCCAACGGAATTCTCGCTTAGCAAGGAGCAGAACACGGTTAAGGCGATTCCTCTGGAAAACAATCTCCTCTTCAAAATTCCAGTTTTGCTTCCTTCTAAAGCAAGACATTCAAGCTCACAAAAATAATTAAAAAAAAAGGAAATTGAGAAAGCAAAACTGAAAAGATGAATCGATTCGGGTGTTGAAAGATGACCATGGAAATAAAACAGCGTAGACCGACGACAACACCGCCTCTGGCAGAAGGGGCTCGTTCTGATGCAAAAAGAGGGGGCAAGAGATAAAGACATTGAAAATTTAGATAACTACAATCCTTTAATCCCTACAACAGCCGATATCGGGGGGCTGGCGACCATAAATTTTGAGCTCTGTAGCTGGTTTCCCACTTGCATGGCGTGCAAGTGGCGCTGGCGGATGCGGTCCTTAGCCAAACGTGGCTCAAAGTTACCCAACGGCGTTGCTTTCCCTCTTAACGAAAATTGAATAGATATTGGGGCATTTACATACATGCTACACAAGGCCTACTTCTTTACATGCGCGGCATTTACATACATGCTACACAAGGCCTACTTCTTTACATGTGCGAATATATATTTAGGGTTTAGCGGTTTAGGGTTTAGCGGTTAGGGTTTAGGGCTATAACACCTAAATTTTATATTTTATATTTATACCACCTAAATTGTTAATATAAGATAAAAAATAATATTATATTTGATACATCTCTATGCAAATGCTCATCATGTGACATGAATTTCGAGGTATGACACAGATCTCAATACAGCTTTTTGAGCAGGAAATATTCAAACATCGATAAAAATTCATCCAGAATTCTGTCAAACTAACTGGCTCGACAAGAATAACCTAATGTTACCAAAATTTGTCCAATTAGAATCAAATCATTAAATCACTCTTGAAAGTTTCTCAAACATATGTAAAAGGTTAAACGAATGTTGAATCTAGCAAACAAATTGTTGAATCGAGTATCTCGACAAGACAAAACCAAGGAGCACAACATTGCTCAATTTTGGGGTCATTAAGGTACTATAATGTCGATTAAATTTTGTATGATCGAAGAAAGCTCTTTTGACCGTCTGATCAAAATGGTTCATATTTCTGCATTAATTGCCCACAGAATACTATAAATAGAGTCTTACCCCTCCATGAGAGAGAACATAAAGCTTTGAGAAAGAGATGACGTCCAACACTACCCCTGTCATCGCCGATCGACGTTGACCACTGCCGACGGTCTTCGACCACCGTCGACATCCTCCAACTGCTGTCGATCACCGCCAACCTCCGTCGATCGTCGTCGACAGCCACAAACAATCGTAGAGCACTGTTGTCGTCGTCAATCACCAGCGACCGTTGTCGACCGCTGACCACTTTATATCACCACCAATCATCATCGATCACCACCGACCGGAAGCCGTCAGTCGACGTTGTAATTTAGAAAACTTAATAATCTTTTCCTGTATGTGGGATAAGGGGTCTTTAAAATCATCACCTGTAGTGAATTTTTACATCTGGGTTAGGCTCGTAATTTTTTTTCTTTACGGGTTTTCCATGTAAAAACTTTTGATATCATTATTGATTGTCTTCTTTTACCTAATTGTGTGTTGAATTCTCGTGCAACGCTAAAATGATAATTCATTACTCTATTGCCGTAATTTTTTAGCACACATCAATATTAAATTTTAAAACATGATCCGTCTTTTTATGCATTGATAAGTTAGGTATATGGTTAAAAATTGAAATTTAGGCGCTCGATATAAGAAAATACTAAAGAATTGAGTGAAAAGTATGTAGATCTTTCTAAATAACACCTATACTTCATTAATAAATTCATCACCCGACATGAATCTTAAGGTATGGCACGGATCTCAGAGCTATTTTTGAGCACTGTTCAAACATTGATTAAAATTCTTCCGGAACTTCAATTTCAGCAAATTTATAGTAGAACTCAATGTTACCAAAATTGATCTAATCCTAGTCAAATCAAGTCCAGATCAAACATTAAACCACTTTTGAAACTTTCAGGGCATATTTGGACTTTCAAACGAATCTCGAATCAAACAATCTTATAGTCAATTTGAATTTCTCAACAAAATGAATTAACCAAGTCAATAATTTCTCAATTCTAACATCATTAAAACACTCAGATGTCCATCAAATGACGTTCGATCAATTGGATCTCTCCGGGCCTCTAATCAAGAGTGGTCTGGATTCCTTCCATATTTCCAATCTAAACATTATAAATAAAGCTCTACCCAAATCTTGAGTGGGGACCTAGAGCTTGAAGACTAAAGAGGATTGAGGTGTGAAGAAGGAGCTGAAGTCCAACATCACTTATGTACCGACAATTTGGCAAATTCCTCCCAGTCCAATTGCAAACCTCCGCCAACCACCGACGACCACCACTCATTGGCCACCACTAATCACCATCTGTCGTTGCCCACTCCTTGTGAAAAAGCATCATATAGAGCAACATACGAAGCAACAAATCATCTCGGATGTCATGTCAACCCCAAAGACATGCATTGTAACGCTTCACCATCTATGGTACAAGAGGTTGAACATGTAATCACCAACTCATAATGTATTATTTCAACCTGGTTAGTCCCCATGAGTTTTTCTTCTTTTCATGGTTTTTTACATAAAATTTGAGGTGTTTTCTCCCACTTCTTTTTAACTATCAGAGTATGTGTTTGGTTTCCGTGCAATACTAAGATGTTAAATTTAAGACTTAGCCACTATGGACTTTCCGGTACACATCCTTTTGGCACTATCTACAAAAAGTGAAGTCTTGTTTGACACTATCTTCAAGTTTGAGATGTCGAACCTCTACTTCGTCTCCCAATTTACATCACCCAACTGGTGAATGAACCTCTTTTACATATCTTGAATATCATTTCTAAACTATTCTTCAATTTGAGGAAACCTTTGTAGTCTTAAAATTTTGTTCATGTCAACATCCCGGACACGATTGTAGTGGGGTACTCTTCTTACATCATTTTTTGACACAAATTCTATGAAAACTTCTTTCAGGATGAGGGAAGCCTTCACTATAGTCTCCAAAGGTCAGTCATGTTAATGCCTCTTGCATAACTATAGCAGGGCAGTCATCCCACATTTTATTCATACCTCAATTTTATGAGAACCACTTCCAGACTGAGGGGCAACCTTCACCGTAAAGAGCACTTTCTCTATAGCCACCCCCTTAATCATACTAGAGTTCTTTCTCAACTGATCAAGAAGTTTATCTCTTTGAGGTTTGATGCATAGGCTACTTTACATGCTCGTATGAAACATATCTTTGTGAGGGAACAACAGAATTCAAATACAACAGCTAGCAAACTTCCAAACATCATTTATGAGTATGGTTGTAACCATATTTTCAAGAAAATGTATGATCCATAGTAATTTATGCCTCAGTCTCGAGAAAAACAGAGTATCTATGACACTTTAGTCTAGGCTTAATCGATCCCGGAGGGAATCTATTTGACCTCTTCCATCACAAGCCACGATCATTAAGCCAAAACTTTGACTAATAGCCTCAAATTAGTCAAATATTCTTGGTGGATTTCCTTCGACCTCTCACATAACATATTACGTTTGTCAAGAAGAAGCTTCAAGTAAAACATAGAGACAGACACACTACCAATTGATGATTACATCAGCCTGACACATACAACAAAGCATCAATAAGGATGCAAGAAACAGTTGAAATAAAGACTTCATTCCACTTTTTCTTCCCCCCTTATCATCAGGATACACTCTAGTGAGCTACCCTCAAGCCAAAAGTGAGATCGCTTGGGCTTCTAGATTAAAGACAACTTCTTAAAGATCAAATCCTTCTATTATTCTCTTTATTGGTCAACATCCTCACTTGAAAAGCCTGCAATATTTTTGTGCTCTGTTCATCAGTTCTCAATGTTTTCGGAAGAGAAAAACTATTATGGAGGATAAGGCATCCTAAAATTTTGCTAACTTGTATCCAAAGACCATATATCTATTGCATGGGAGTTATTTACCTTCTTGTACTCACCAAGAATGTGGCTAATCTTTAAAAACTTGGTCTTGAATACCCTCAAGAAAAGGGTCAACTCTTCTTCAAATAGTGTCGGCATCGCCTCCTCAAAATTGTATCAGTTCTTCTAATTTTCGGCAAGGCGAGATTCCCAAGATGTCGGCATATCAGAAACACAAAAGTAAATCATGTTGATTGTCCACTAGTAGGCCAATGCGACTTTTTTTTTCTGAGAAATCACATTGATTTTCCGCTAGATAGCTAAGGGGAGTCCTCCTCCATTCTCTTCTTGGTCTATTTACAGACTCAAAATAATTCAAAATGTGCCTAAAAGAGAGCATAATCCATGTGTCCCTACATCAGCATACATCGGCCATCCAATTTTGCACAATCTGATGATTGGATCCTCGCAATACATGTACAAAAAGAGTTTTTTTTTTTTGCCATAAGTTAAAAAAACAACTTTCCACCATAAATAAAAAAAAACAAACTTTTTTTGTCATAAAAAATGCATATCACTATAAATACATAGGAATTATTTGCTATCGCATCAAACTACCGCCTGAAATTAACTACAAATATATTATTATAAATCATTAAAAATGATATTCCCAATGATAAGTTAAATTTAATACCCAAATTAATAAATAAATTATCAGATTTATGTGAATAAAAAATTATAAATATTGCATCAGCTGCTGGTATACGTGACATAAACAAAAGTCTTTTAGTTTATACATTTATTTTTTATAATTATGTATGGATTTGTTGTTTTAATATATGTTTATATCCACAAAGTATAAATATGTGATTTATTTTAGAAGTTGTCATACATTTATTTATACATAAACAATAAATAAATGTTTATATTTTTTATATAAATGTGTGTTTGAGTGTGTGTGTGTGTGTGTGTGTGTGTGTGTGTGTGTGTGTGTGTGTGTGTGAATAAACATATCAAGAAAAATAAAGTGCTCCAAATTTCGGTATTTACAGACGGTAAAAGTTGGTCTCACCAAAAAATAGGAGAACAATTGATACGTCATCAAAAAAACCATCATTCAACATAAATCACGAAGCATGACACAGATCTCAAGGCAATCTTTTGAGCAAGATATGTTCAAACATTGATTAACTCCAATTTCAATGATTTTTTTGTCAAACTAACCAGCTCAATGAGATGGACCCAACAACACCAAAATTGATACAATCTAAGTCAAATCAAACACACATCAAGCCATTAAACCATATTTGGAAGCATTTAGAGCATATTTATAAGGTTAAATGGATCCCAAATCTAGCAAACCTATAATCAAATTGAGCATCTAAATAATATGAATCCAACAAGCCCAATATTACTTAATTATGACATCATTAAGACACTCAGATGTCCATCAAATGTCATCTGATCCAGATGTCGTTCGATCAAGAGTGGTACAGATTTATTCTTATTTACAATCTAGACTCAATAAATAAACCCCTACACACCTCATGAGGGGATACCTAGAGCTTAAAGCCTAAAGAAGAGTGAAACTTGGAGAAAGAGTTGAAGTTCAACATCACTTTTGCATTGATGAGCTAATGAACACCTTCTGCTCTTTTGCCTGCCGACTGCAACCAATCATCGATGACCACCACTCACTGGACTCCAACATCACCATCATCAGTTGCCCACTCCTTGTGACAAAGCATTGCTCCACTTACAAATCAACTCATCATCCTAGGCATCGTGTCGACCTTGAAGTTGGTGCTTTGAAGCCCTAATTATTGCTCCTCCTTACGATCACTCTCTACTGCCTGGCCACAAGTCTTTTTGTGCACCAACATGGTAACTTGAGTGGCTATGAAACCCTTTTCCACATATAAGATAAGGGATTGTACCTGTAATCACCAACTCATAGTGGATTATTTATGTTGGGCTAGGTTTTGTGGTTTTTTTCCCTTTTCAAGGTTTTTTGAAGTAAAAATTGAGGTGTCTCATCATGCATATTTTTCTTTAACTACTTGAATGTGTGTTGGGTTTTCTTGCAATGCTAAGACACTAAATTAATGACTCTACTACTTTGGATCTTCCAACAAGCATCAAGTATAAATAGTTTGCTAGATTATTTAGCTTTAACTATGATCATAAAAATAATCTTTCTAAAATATAAAATAGATATTTATAATAAACTTGTACAAAAACCTTTTTTTTATTTTTAAAATATATTTTAGAATCATGCAAATTTGAAAATATGACTTTATATGCCTCTTATTAGTTGTAACTAGCCAAATATGTTTGATATATATTTTGTAACGAAATACACCCAAATGTTTAGTTTGAGGCCCCTTATTTAACAACAAGCTACTTATTCAAAGTTTGCTGCGAATGGGATCAGTCTTAATTTATTCATATTAAAGTTTAATTTAAACCATATTCATATATTATCAAATAAAATTTATTATCAATTCAATATGATGCAAACATAATTTAAATATTTGTTGACCTCACTTTTAGTTGAGGTTTAGTTTTCCCTCTTTAGTAGCCTAAGGTCTAGCCATAGAATTTTCTTGTTGACTATTCCTAGAAAACTAGAAAAGGAACCCTCATCTAATCTCTTCCTTGTTCAACTTGAAGTGCCACATATTGGTCCTAAACTCTAGCACTTAGTAGGTGGGGCCGCTATAGAGGAAGCTCAAGGGGAGTCCCATAGGACTGTTTGGCCTTAAGGTTGACCCTAGGTGTTGATCTGGAGCTAGTTCACTCGAGCTAGTTCACTCACTTGCACTTTCACTCACAACCCTAAAACCCAGATTTGTTGACTTTGATCCCTTGATCTTTTGGAAAACTCATGTAATCTTTTGGA
>NW_018251302.1:13780-19733 GCF_001263595.1 Phalaenopsis equestris | reverse complement strand
TAGCTAAGACTAGTACATAGACTAGTACATAGAGGACCCAAATTGGGATTTCATTAGTCCATAGCTCATATAAGGTGGTTGACACCCTAATTCTACCAAAATATACAACTTGGCCTTTTGCCTCCAAATCCATCCAAATTACCTAAACACCCCCAAACCCCAAATTTGACCAAAATTCCCAAATTCATCCAAAATACATAAACTTATTCAAAAATCATCTCAAACCATTTGAAACTATCCAAATTGCCCAAAACATCCAAAAAATTCCAAAATTATCAAAATACTCTCAAATTTGCCAAAATTACAAAAATACTCTTGGTAGCCCAAACTTTCCCAAAACCCTCAAAAATCATTTTAAATGTCCCCAAAACTAATTTGGACCCTTTAATTGAACCCGATTTGGCCAATCTGACCAAAATCCCCGAATTTCTTTTAAAGGCTAAATTTCTCCAAATTCACCTCACATACCCATCAATTTGGCCCCAATCCTCCCCAATTTTAATTCTAAACTCGAATCCATTTTTCATATGATCAATTTAAACCAAATCTAAGCCTAATTGACCCATGCTTTGAGCTCAATTTTGATCTAAATTAAACCCCAATTTTGACTCTATGACTTAATCTCACCCAATTGAACCATATGATCCACTCAATTTCCCCAATTTGAGTCCTAAATTCTTCCTAATAATCCTGCACATCAAATTGGACCTTAATTTGGCCTTGGTGAAGCCTCAATTGCACTCAATCTCAACCCACATTCAGAATCCCTAAATTTGCCCCAAATTGGCTATGGCTCTGAATACCACCAAATTGAATTCCCTAACCCCAAAATTGACACCCAATTTATGTTGAAAACTCTTTATGACATTTCCATTGACCATTTTGAACCATTAATTTTGACCTAACTCAACCTTAGCCTAACCTAAACCTCAGTTTAACTCAACACCCCAAATTGACCAAATGCCCAAAAGCCTCCAAATTGAACCTCCAAACCAATTCAAAATCACTCTAAATTTTTTTCTAAACTCTTCATGACAATCATCTACACCAAATTGATCAATCAATTGAGCTCAATGTCATGGCTAGCCTAACCCAAACCCAACTTCTAGCCATTTTGACCCAAATTGAACCCCTTCACCTACATTGACTTAATCAAACCAAATTGGTCAACCAAGGACCCTCACAACCACTAAGCTCCTCCTTTGAACCAGGCTAAACTACCCTAAATCCACCCAAGTGAGCTATGGACCAATGGGTCCCTAAATTAAGGGATTGCATCCAATTTTTGGGCCTTAACCAAGAAATGTCTTCCATCATCACTAATCATTAGGGGTAAATCATAATTAACCCTATCCCTGGCTCACTTGACCACCTAACCACCTTCCCTGCTTTAGCCAACTACCCTACTCAGTGGAAATGCCAAAACAATGAGCCACCACCCCTAAATTAAACCCAATTTCAACCCTAGAGACTAGCACGTCCTAATTGCTCTTCATAGCTCCTCAACCCACCACCTAAGCAGCTCTTTGCACCCATCAATTAGCCCAAGTGGCTAGCTTAAGCCTTCTATTTAATCAGCCCCCTCCATGGCCAAAAGTAGAGGTGTTCAAAAGCCTTAGGGAAACTCTGTCAAAATCTCACCAGACCTCCCTAAGCTCAATCCAACTATCTTCCCCCTCTAATTCCCATCGTGAGAGGCCAATTTTGAGCTCAAAATTTCATCTCAGATCAGGACATCTCTCCATATCCCACCAAACTCAAATTAATTGTGCACACACCATCCCTATAGCAAGGGGAGTTGATTCCCCATCAAAGCCCCCTCTGAAGCAGCCTCAAGGATATCTCTAGACCAACACATGAAATCCACCTTGGTTGAAATCATACCTAGACAATTCACCAGGGCTTCCGACTTCATTTGGAGGTTCTTTGAACTCAATTGAAGCTACCACAGCCATCTGATTGAGGCCTCCCCTCTCAGACAAAGGTGTTGAGCTCTAACCCTAACCCGAGCTTATTTTAACCCTCCATGTGTAATGGCTTGATTTCATACTTGATTAACCATATAAATTTGTTTGTCTTGAGTAGATGAAGGTTTAGAAACAAACCCCATGTGATTTGGTTTAGTCTAGGCAGAGATCTTAAGGTTTTACTGTGAACAACTTAAAGGTAAGGCTATCGGGGACGATGAACGGATGTCGTCCATCCGCGGGTCGGGTGTGTATCCAATGGGCGGAGGAGATCGAGCCGGACAGACTCTTGGTGTGTGAATCGTTTGTCGTGGCATGCTTAGGTGGAATGCGCAACGAGTGGGAGCTCACCGCGTGTGAGTTCGGAGCCGCCGTAGGATGAGTTGGTGCCAGGTGGATAAGTAGAAAGTATGGATTTTTTTTAACTATTTTAAATGCCTGAACTTCCAAAATCCATATCTCTCTCTAGAAAAATCATAAAAATAAAAGAAAATTACTCTTTTGCTCAGTGAATAGAGAAAAATAATGTGGATTTAAAATAAATATTATTTTCTTATTCCCTGATTTTTAATGAATTAAATACCCTTTGGAGTATTTTAATTCATTATGATCAAACATTACTCACCACGGCTTGAAATTTTGAGGGTTTGCTCCTCATGATAGAGACTATATTCTCTAATTTTTCCAAGGCTAGAGGACATCTCTATGCTTCTAACTTTAATTTTCAAGCTAAGGTGACCATTTTGACTATTTTAATTATATAAATTAGCAGATCACTTGGAAAATTATGAGACTAATTTAATAAGTTTCCTATGGTCAGAGAAGCTTAGAAAAAATACCATGATGACTTGAATAATTTTGTAAATTTCTATATTTACTTAAGTGTATATACCTTGTGTTAATTTATGTAAATTATATACTTATCTATAATTGAAAAAATTAATTTCACATTGTGCATAAAAATAATATTTACTTACTATAAAAATTTTAAAATTATTTGGCTTAGTTTAAGTACTAAAATTGATTTTTAAACAAACTTTGTATTTTTTGGGACAAAAATAATTATAATAAATTAAATAATCTGAGAAAAATCATGAAAAATAGTTTTTTGAGTTCCTTGTGATCGGAGTCATTTAATAAAAATAAAATCTATTTTTGTGAAAATATGTCATTTTCAAAGTTTAGTTCAAATTAAAGATAATTAAAATAATTAAAAATTTCAAAAATACTAAAAATGGTTCAAAATGTATACAAATTTTTCTTGGTCACATAGAATTCATTAGGACATTTTCCCTAAATTTTCTAACTTAAAAATAAATTTGAAAAGCTTAAAAATGAATTTTCCTTATTTTCTCATTAAAATAATTATAGTAAATAAATAAATAATCATAAAAATACAAAAAAAATTGATTCTATAAGTTTTCTGAACTAAGAGAAGTCTAATAAAAATATAAAAATAATTTTGGTAATTAAACACTATTTTCTATTTAATTAAATCATTGAAATTGATCCAAAATTAAATAATAATAATGAAAATTTAATTCAAAAAATCATTAAATTTTGCCTAAATGTTTCTCTGACCTAAGGGAACCTCTAATAATTTTCTCATAAATAAAAAACTTTATTTTAGATAGTTAAATAAATCAATTTTGAAAACCTTATTTCCTGAATTTAAAAAACAAAAAAAAAAATCATATTATCCTCCTCTGATGTTTCAATTAACTCATGGATATGCCACTCTAAATACTCAACTCATTTGAGTTGTGTTTAATGAGTTATGAGGTGAAGTACTCCAAGAGAAAAGTAGTCATTTTAGATTTTGGTTCATAATCAAAATTTAGGATTAACTAAGGGAAAAAATGGGAAATTTTGATCTGAAGGAATATGATTGGATGATTGAAATACAGTGGGACTAAAAGATTCAAACTCACTCACCACCTTTGCACAACATCAACAAGATCATAATTCTCCTAACCTTCATGAATCAGAAGTCAGCTAAGATCAAATGATTCTTAAGTGATGGGCTTAAGATAAAAAAGATGATAATTTACTTATCTTGAGCCTAAGATTAATGATGATGTGATCTTTCAATAAGAATATATATCACTTAAATCAAATTATAATTATCATTCCACCTATCATGATTGTTAAGGGCTTAATAGTGACATATGCTTGATGTCTACACTTAATTGATCAGATTTAGAAGATAACATGATTGGTGATTAACATCTTTAAATACTACAAGCCCGACCTTAATTGCAGGCACCATAATCTTAAATGACTTAAACTTGCCTTAGAGGCATCTACTAACATAACTTTTAAACGAAACATCAATTGATTAATTGGGCATCTTATCATCGAGATAATTAAATTTTCAAGTTTTACTGAGCAATGAGATAGTCTCACTTCAACCTCGGATGATTAATGGAACAATATGATAAGTTCAAAATGAACTCAAAATATTTCAAGAGATCTTCAAAGTGGTCCAGGGTCATGCCTCGAGCATTTTGAAATGTAATGGAGATTTTGAAGGACAAATTGGACTTGCCGTATTTTTGTTCTAAAATCATCCACTAGGATCTTTTGAGATTCAATAAAGTCATAACTTAGGGTTTGATAGCTAAACCTTCATCTACTCCTACAATTTAAATTCCCTACAAAATTATATACATACCTTGCAAGTACTAACCTTTCAGGTGGAAGAACGAGAAGAATTGATAGGTATGCTTTTAGATTAATGCATTTGCCTTTATGTACATCTTACCTCGAGCTTGCATGTTAAACAACGATGTCACCCTGCATGAAAACCAAAACTGTTAGGATAGTCGTAAAACCAAAATAAAAACTAAAAAATCAATCAAGACCGCCACAACATTTAAAATATAAGACAACTCAAAATTTAATCATAAACATCACAAAAGAGCAAAATTGCAACTAAATTAAAACCTCTCTATCTGATGATCAGGAATCCCTCGGAGGACGTAACATATGGTTGCTAATGAGATTTCCCATGGTCTAAATGAAAGTATAGATCTCATTAAGTTGAGTTTAGTAAATTCATTTGGACTAAGTGAATCTAAAAGAAAAAAGTGGTGTCGGAATGAGGGAACTGTAGGATCCTAACAACTTTAATATGCCCCAACTTTAATATGCCCCATGATATTTAAATAACCATGACCCTTAGGGACATCTAATTTAACATTATAATTTGACACATTAGAAAACCTAAACTTGCCATGAAGAGGAGCTTGGAGCTAACATTGTGGGCAGCACAACCATCTTCAACAGCAGAACATGTCTACATCACCTAAACCATTCTTTCTTTAGAATTAAATAACTAAGCCATAGACCTTCGAGGTTGTTTGCTTATGTAACATAAATTCTCACTTATCTTTAGTCCTTTGTATGGTTCCACTATACAATATAAGCCCTAACTCGCCTTAGGATTCCGAGGTTATCGTTTGTTATGACCTAAATCCTCACATCTTCCAGACTATTTGTGTGATCGTTTCACATGAATGTAAGCCCTAACTAATAAAATTGGTAGGATGAAACATTTAAATATTTCTCCTTTAAACTAATAAATTAAAAGATCTATGACATCCCTTAGTTCTTCCTCCTTTGGATTCCAAAATAAAATATTCTAAATCTGAGTCATTCCCCTTTCACACCTATTTGTCCGATTTCATTGAAAATTCCTATCCTTTTGACCTTTTTGAAAATAATATCCCCTGATTGTCGACACTAAAAAGTTGAGGATTTGTTAAGTTGTCGGCACTAGGATTGATATCCTAACACCTGTTTTAATTTAATTTAATTCATATATAATTTAGAAAAAATAGTATTTTAAAATTTTGAAAATACAAGACCAAACCGATCTCATATCCTTAGTACATCCCCAGTAGTTTAAATAAACAAGCCTAATACTGCAAGTAGTGCACCTATCCCGAGGAATAAATACATTACTTACTGGTAGAGGCTTGATT
>NW_018251302.1:0-13760 GCF_001263595.1 Phalaenopsis equestris | reverse complement strand
AAAGATTGTATGACATCTGACATCCGTTTAAATCTGCAAAAACCATTTTATTTATAAGCTGACAATTTACCCTATTTAATACGAAGAATTAAATAGGGTTTATATTAAGCTGGGTTCGGGAATGCTTCCTGTAAGGGCAAACCCCTATAATTAATTACATCTTAGATAACCGAAGTCACCTAAGAAAACTCTCGATAAAAATCAAGGGATATTATCTTCAAAGAGGTCAAAGGGTTGGGACTTTTCAACGAGGTCGGATAAAGAGGCGTGAAAGGCGAATGACTCAAGTTTGGAACATTTTATTATAAAGTCCAAAGGAGGAAGAACTAGGGGACGTCATAGATCCAGAGAAGAACCTCAGTGACTTCCCAAGCTATCCTATGGTTTGGCTTCAATTAAGAGGAAAAATATTTAAATGTTTCATCCTGCCAATTTTATTAATTAGGGCTTATATTCATGTGCAATGATCACACAAATAACATGGAAGATGTGAAGATTTAGGTTGTAATGAACAACAACCTTGGAATCATAAGACGAGTTAGGGCTTATATTGTATAGCAGAGCCATACAAAAGCCTAAAGATAAATTGAGGATTTATGTTGTATAAGCAAACAACCTTGAATTCTTATAAATTTGTTGTTTAATTCTAAGGAAAGATATGCTGCTGTAGATCCTCCTGCTGTTCGAGGTGGTCGTGCTGCCCACAACGCTAGCTATAAGCTCCTCGTTGTGATGAGTTTAAGTTTTATAATGTGTCAAGTTATGATGTAAAATCAGATGTCTCTATAGTTATTGTCATTTAAATATTATGGGGCATATTAAAGTTGATTAGAGCGATATCGGTTAGGATCCTACGGTTCCCTCATTCCGGTACCATTATTTTCTATCGGATTCACTTAAGGTCTGTTTGACACAGCTGTTGATTATTTATAATCTACTGATAAGCAAATTATTCTGATAATTTGATAATTTGTAGATTATCAGAATAATCTGGCTTGCTGTTTGGGGCAGCTTATTCAGAGTTGCTTATTGGTGGTTAAATGACATTCCTGCCCTTGTCTAATAAAAATGTTTGGGGCTGCTTATTCAGAATAGTTTATTGATAGTACAGAAACAAGTGCAGAAGCATACAATCATCACAAATCAGTTCCAAAAGATGACATATAATTCTCACACTCTCATGAGTACCAGAAGAAATAAAAAAAAGTATAAAGACAAGTACAAATACAATGAGAAATATTAAAATAATTAATTTTAAACTCTGAGTATGCCTCTCATCAGCTGCACTATCAACCTCGAAAAACACCCGATTCCCATGACTGCTGGAAGTGTAATATGTGGGACTATTAGCCCACAGGAAGAAACCACAATGAGCTGAAACACCCTTGGCACAACCGTAGAATTGCCTCCCAAAGCTATGAGGCTGACATGACGTGAGCAACGGAGATGGTAGTCCACAATAACACAAAATACCTGTCTGTAACTGATATCCTAGAAGTCATGTTGGTTTAACTGCAAAAAAAAAAAAAACACAAGAGTCAAATGTCAGCTCAAGATCAAATGTCAGCTCAAGATATTTCAAGATATTTAAAAAAAAACCAAAACTAAATGCATATGAATATCAACCTATAATCTTTTTAAAGAAAAACTTGGTAGACCAGCAGCCACATATAACATCTGTGAGAGACTCCCTTAAAGCAATCATATCAGCCAAACCTTCACCATCATGATCTCCAAATTCATTAGGGTCTATATCATCCTCAAGTAATGAATGCCCACCCACAATTTCTGGAGGTTGCTCAAAGACATTCATTTCATCATTGTCAGCCATACGGAAGTCTGTATCTGATCGTGAGGAATGTCTTCGGATGAAGTTATGTACTATCATTGTTGCAACCACAATATGCACCTGCTTTTGAAAAGGATACGACGACATATCACGTAGGATGACCCATTTCTTCTTCAAAACTCCAAATGTTGTTTCAATTATCCCACATAAAGATGAGTGGCGTTTATTAAACATTTCCTTTCTACCACGGACGGTGCCACTTGCTTGCTCGAAATCAGGAAGATAGTATCTTATGTCAGGATAGGGGTTCAGGTATCCCTTTTGCATAGGATATCCAGCATCAACTAGATAATATTTTCCTGGTACGAAAAACACTGTTAATAAAAAATATTACCTGATCAGATATACAAATTGCTCAAGCAAAACTAACCTGATGGGGGGTGAGGGAAACAATCCGATCTATTCTTAGTGGCAAAGGAGAAATCTGACTGTCATATGCACTCCCTTCCCAGCCCGCCATCACAAAAGTAAAACTCATGTTGAAGTCGAATACAACCATGACATTCTGAGTTGTTGAACCACTCCGACCGATGTATACAACCTTCTCGTGGTTGGGTAGTCGGGCATCAACGTGGGTACCGTCAATTACACTAATATAGTTCTGTTTAATTGTTCATTAGAGAGTAATAATATTATGAAAGTATGACATGTAACAAAATAAAAGCACTCATAGTTACCTTGAAATATGACATGTATCGAGGATCTTTGGCAATTTGTTCTGAAGTGCTAGCAAAATGATGGATCCTCTGGTTTAATTATTTGAGCTATTAAGTTAACAGTAGCCTGTATACCTTTAGAAAAGTAACGACTTTCAGATGAATGCTGAAATCTTTCCATAACTCCTCTAATTGATTCATTTTGTGCCAGAATGTACATTGTTATAGCCAACACTTCCCTATACGTCATCCTAGAAGAACCCTGAAGACCGTGATTTAGACATAACTTATGTAGAAGATCCATAAAAATAGGTGCTGTCACTCTAAAAATATTTATGAACTTTATTGGATGGCCAGAAAGCATTTCACCACATTGAAAGCATTTCACCAACCCATTTATCTCCAACAAAGCTGGATGTCATGAGGGGAATGCAAGCAGTGCTATTCCGGTAATAATCCAACAACAATATCGCAATGGATGTAGCAAATGTCATTCTCCTACGACGATCACACTGCAGATCCATCCTAAATGATTAAAATGTAAACAATATGAGTGCATAATAAGAAATGCCTACAACACTAGCAATCAATTAAACTTCAAATATAGATTGTTGACATTCAGAACATATAATACGCAACTCATAAATAAAGTTTCAACCACTAACAGGTACATTTAAAAATAAAAGAACACATATGTACAAGGTTCAAACATATTAAAAAAAGAGCACATGATTAGAAGTTCAAAAAATAAAAATAAAAAAAAAAACGACATAAGTAGAAGTTCATATTAATGTAGTCAATACATATACAATTCATAAAAAAAATATTATTCATCTACCAAAACCTGCAAATATTTGAGATGCAATTCAGGCTCTAGCGCCATGAATATTTTCATTCGAGTTGAATCCTCAAGTTTTTCCACACATTGTGCGTGAAATCGCCTGTCGGTCACAACTTTAGGAATAGTACCCAAAAGCCTGAGACAGTCTAATATGTTAGTATTGGAGATTAGTGGAGCTACAAAAGCTTCAATTAAATGATCAAAGGAGGTGTTTACAAAATGTTCCTTCTCTTTATTTTTCTTAGCAATCTTGGGGCTCTTTAAAATTGTATTGGACTCCCCCATATCTCTCTGGTTAATGCTAGACACTTCTACATTTGGTGTCAATGGCTCAGGTGTGATTTCATCTGGTATCCCCTATAAAATTGGATTCACTAGGGTTGAATGCAAACTTTCCCGTTACGACAACCCATTTAAACATTACGTCCAGTTTTTCTTCAAATTCCGGCTCAATTCTGCACAGTTTATACTTCTTCGCTGCCGGTACCTCCTGTGACATAGCATTCAAAGGGAATAGTTAGGAAATTATAATTAAGGAAAAAAAATTGGGAAGCTAACAATCTATGGATTAGATAGAGAATTACCTCTAATTTTTTAGCCCACCATTCAACTGGAGCATCAATTGTCCATTTAATAGGATCCCAACCTAAACCGGTAAATCCACGTTTCAACTCCTTCGATATTTTCCACTCCTTCTTCAATTGGCCCCATTTGTTTTTAAATTTAAGTCAATCGTAATCCCTGCCAGTCAATTCTTTGAATCTCTTAGCAATATTTTTCCACCCTTCCTTATTAACCTTATTAAAATCGTTGTTGGCCTGTTCCCTAGTTCTATTTCTTTAATACATAGATCGCAAAAAATATTTATTACTTCTTTATCCCACATTGCGGATGAGCCCCCTTCAAGTGCTTTAGACATGATGAAACTATAGACAACAAATGAGAATAAACACTTTTTAATTTTGAATCTCAATAGAGTTGTTTAAGAAATAATTACACCAGCACATTCACATTGCTCATAATTATGTATCTCAAGCCAAGAACAACACAAGCCAACAAGAACAACAACCCAAGAACAAAAATAGTCTTGAAATAATCACATTGCCACCAATACAAAACAAAAAACAATCTACCTATTATCTCAAAAAAAAAAAAAAATAAGGACACAAATAAATTATGTGGTTTGGTCATTTACCTACATCCACAGTAAGACATCAAAAATACATTATTATGCAATTGTATAATGTTACATAACTATAAATCTTAAGGGAGAACAATACAACTTCCAATTTTCCCTTCCATTAATCTCTTTGGTGATAATAAAAGTTTCTCAACTAATAAATAAAAATTAAACATGTTTTTCATTCTTCTTCTCTTTAATGAGATGATACAACTTCATTATCTCATATATGCGCAAAGGTTTTAGGAATTCATACAATTTTTTTAGCATAAAACCATCCAACCAAGCAAAGTTGAGAGGCAGTGGAGAAAAGAGCTGGTGAACTAGAAGAGGAAACCATAATCCCAAAGTTCTCGGCTATGCTCAAATGCCAAGATTTCAGCCACCATTGATAACCAAAATAAAGTTCTCGAATGTGTGCAGGGAATAGTCAATGAGAAATAAGCAAATGACCTAAAATAATTTCATTTCATTCAATGATCACAAAATTCAATGATCACAAACAAGTCAAAAAAAAACTTGCACTACATTCCACTTATAGCATGATCTTTAGCAACTCAAAGATAACCAACCTCTACTTCTGATGTGCAATAAATAATGTCATTTTTTATGTACTTAACTCCCAAAATTCTACTGAACCAAGCTCATACCTATGTTCCCTATAAACAGGAATTATAACATGCCGTTTTGTATGTTAAGCATCAACACATAAACATAAACATATAGATTCCAGCTCATACCTATGTTTCCTATTAATTGCAGCCCATAAACATCAACACATAAACGTGAAAAACAGGAGGTAATACCAGCTCATAAAGCTCTGATGATATACCCATTACCCAATACTATAACCATTGATGCTATAACTATTGCCCAATACTATAAACAGGAATTAATTGTAGCCCGTAAATAAGAGATAAGATCATGGATTCCTCTCATAGATACTTCTAAATGCCAGCAAAAAATCCAACAAAAAATTTTGGAGTTAGCTTTAAGGAAACAAGAAAAATTGAGACAAAAATTTTGGAGCTATCAAATGCTTTCTCCACACTTTTCTACCAAACATGGATTCCTCTCATAGAAAGTTCTAAAGCCTAGCAAAATTCGGTTGTTAGCTTTAAGGAAACAAAAAAATTAAAATGAAATTCCTGGATAACTCAAAATGCCTTCTCCACGCATTTCTTCATGCCTAGCAAAATAATGAAAGGAAATTGTGAAACCATAAAGATCCTTTGGACGACCTTTGAATTGAGAAGGAAGAAGATGAAAGCCCTTGCTCTTCCTGTCAAGGAAGAAAAAAAAATAAAGAACATCGAGGTTCGACCGTTCACGCCTAGCAAAGAAGGTGAGGTAAAGCATACCTTACGAATCAGAAAGAGAAATCAAAAGGAAGTGTGTAGAAATTTGATCACAAGAAATGAACCAGGGGGAGAGCGTGAGGGGTATCTAGGGTAGAGATGATAGCCGAACGCGGGACGCATGTCTTGACCTGTGTTAGAGCCCTTAAGAAATTCAGCAAAGCGGGGCGTAGTGTGATATGAATAATCCACGCAAACATTCACCAAACACTGCGGTGGCATTTTTAAAACGTCACCACACTTAAATAATCTGCCCCAAACGGGCCCTTAGTCCAAATGAATTTACTAAACTTAACTTAATGAGTTCCATACTTTCATTTAGACCATAGCAAATTTTGTTAGCAACCGCAGGTTACCTCCTCCGAGGGATTCCCGATCATCCGATAGAGAAGTATTAATTTAGTTGCAATTGTTATTTTGTGATGTGCGTGATTAAATTTTGAATTGTCTTATATTTTGAATGTTGTGGCGGTGAATTTTATCTTGGTTGATTTTAGTTTTGGTTTTAGTTTCAGTTTTATGGCTATCCTAAAGGTTTTAATTTTCATGAAAAGTGACATCATTGTTTAGCATGCAAGTTTACAAGCATAAAAGTATAATGTAGGAAAGTACGATAAAAGAAAGCACTGCAAACTATTAAAGCATACCTGGCGAGTCTTCTCGTTTCTTCACCTGAAACTTCAGTACTTGCAAAACATTTATATGTATAATTCTACGGGAATTAAAGCATGCATTTAGAAAAAGTGGGAAGTAAAAACTTAAAGTGTGCCTATCAAATCCTATGTCATATATTTGGTGTATTTAAATTTTAAGGATGATTCCATTAAGCAAATCATAATAAGCTCACATGTCCTTCAAGATTTTCAAAGGATTATGAAGAAGTCTCTGGTTAAACCCTAGACATTTTGTGGTCCTTGGAATTATCTTGAGTTCATTATGGTTTTATCATATTTGCTATATAGTTCATCCAATAATATCCTTATGTTCAGAGAATTTGATGTTTTGATTATCCCTTAAGTAGGGTAATTATCACTTGATGTCTCACTTATGAATTATATGAGTAAAGACTTTTAGGAGCAACATGACTTAATTAATTAATTTGATTTTAAAGAATGGGCTTGTAGTTTTTTAGAATGTTTTAAATTTAATTATATGTTATTTTCTAAACCTCATTCGACAACACTTTGATTAAGCCTAGTTCACTACTAAGCCCTTAAGATTTAATGGGTGGATTTATAATTTTAAGAAAAAAAAGATTTTTAAATATTTGTACTCTCGATCGTGAATTGTAAATTATTTTAAAACCATCAGCTAGGGTTCAAAATCAGTGAATTATGATTTTCCAAATCAAACCCCTCACCTTAATATCTCCCTATTAAATTATTCTTCCAAATTTCATTAAATTTTGAAAATTTACAAATTTATCCTTTATGAAATTCAAAGTGAGGTTGGTTTCTGCAACTTATCCCTTTTTATGTTTTAATCATCAAAATATATCAATTAAGATTATTTGTTGCTCTTTTAGCCCTTTGTTTAAACCTAAATATTAATTAAGCCTTAAATTCCAAAATTACCCTTTTGCCCCTAAGAACTTAATACCCTATAATTCATTAAATTAGACTCAAATGACTTCAAAATTTTATATTACCTCACTCAAGGGTAAATTAAAACATCAGAGGAGAAAATGTGATTTTTCTGAATTTATTTAATTTTTATAATTATTTATAATGCAAAAAATAGGAATTTTCAATGAAAATTTAATAACTCAATCAAAATAAAACTTGTCCTTAAGAAAATTATTAGAGGTTCGCCTAAGCCAGAGGACCACTTAGACCAATTGTCATGATTTTTAAAAATTTAATTTAATTATTAAAATTATTTGTTGATTTTGAGTATTAATTAAATATAAAATAATATTTAAATGGAAAGTTATGTTCTATATTTTTATTAAATCTCTATGAGTTGAGGGAACATAAAGATATAAATTTCATATTTTTTTAATTTATATTTTAATTATTGGAATTATTTTAGTGAAAATTTAGGAAAATTCATTTTAAGCCTCTTAAAATTAATATCTTGACTTAGAAAGTTTGGAAAATTATTTTAATTGGTTCTAGATGATTAGAAAAGTAGATGTGATATTTTAGCTTATTTTCTCAATTAAGTGATTTTTATGATTTTTAATTAATTTTAATTAATTTAAATGCTTAAAAATAGCTTAAAAATGAAGTATTTATTTTAATTCTAATTTTATTTATTTTAATTCTCTCTAATCATAAGGAGCTCCCAAAACCAATTTGGTGATTTTTTTTAATTGTATTTTCCCAAAACCATAAGGAGCTCCCAAAACCAATTTGGTGATTTTTTTTAATTGTATTTTAATTATTATAATTATTTTAATGCCAAAAATGTCATTTCACTTAATGAATCCATTTAAGTGATCAAATTAACTCCAATTTTCTTGAAATTTTTATGGGGAGCTCCTTTAATATTAAATTATAGTGTAAAATAGTTTTATGCCATTTATAATTATAATTATAACAAATTAATTTTCTTTTCATCTTTAGGGTTGGTGACAATTAGGGTTGTTTTAAATGAATTAAACCAAGTTTATATTTTTCATAGGATACTCTGACCACAATGAACCCACCAAAAAAAGTTTTATATTTTTCTGATGAGTATTTTTATTATTATAATTTTTATATCAAAATAGAAACCATTAACTTGAAAACTAGACATCCATGCCTGGAGATCTTCCCTAACCTTGGAAAAATCAGAAAGAGCATCCCTATAACATATAGAATCAAAGACCCAAAGATCAAGTCATGGTGAAATGTTTTTGCAAATGAAGAATCAAAATAAGGAAAGCACAATTTAATTAAATAAAAGTAAAATATTTATCAAATAAATATGAAAATATTTCCATGTTGTTCTCCTCTCCTCACTGAGCAATAGAGTATTTTTATTTTATTTTTATGATTTTTCTACACAAAGTTATGCATTTTTGAAGTTATGGCTATTTATTTAAATCATAAAATCCATAATTTCCTAATTAAGTGACTGATCCCGATGTGAAATATAGTTGTGTAAAAATTATATAGTTGACTCGGCTATGCAACGGTGCCAAAAGCTTGATGCAATGTTTTATGAATTAGAAATAGAAATTTAAGTAAATTTAAGTAATTAATGTTGGGATTCTACGTAAGTATACGTATCATTATCAAGTAATAAAAAACTTTCTATTTAAGCCCCAAATATCATTTCCATGGGAAATGTTTAAATTTGAAATGACAAATTTACTAGGAAATTCATAGAAAGTTCAAATGAAATTACTGTCACTAATTTCAAATGTTGAGATATTATAAGAACTAAATTATTTAACTAATAAAAAAATTTAAATAAAGAGTTTAAACAGTAACTACTAAAATATTAAATTATTTTTATGTAATGAAGATTTCTTATGTGAAAAAGCATCTTTCCCACTATAATGAGATTTTGATAAAATAAGATGAGATAAATGGTTTTAATATGTATTGTACAAAATATGAGCAGTTTTAATTCTCTACCCTGATACAGTGTTATAGAAAATCATTGGTTAATCCCAGGTTTAGTCCCTAAATTTGTGGCTAGGCTAGGAGGATACTAGCTCCCACTCCAGAGCTCTCACTTCCCTTCACCTGAAGGCTAACTCTCGCTTTAGTTTTTAAACACTAAGACCGAATTGGGGATTTTAGTCTGTCACCCTAAAGATTCTCCAGTTCTACACCCAAAAAAGTATATTTATCTATTTATTTGCACTTAAATCCATGAACGAAGTTCTCCTTCATGGAATCACAATAATTCTCATTATATTGCAGAACTCATACTCCATTTCCCAGATCATATGTTTCACAACATATTTTAACAATTCAATTGGCCAGATCGAAATGTAAATTAAGTCCAGAGTTGAAAAATCATAACAATTTATTTTCTATTTTAATATTGGCACTTCCATATTATCTCTTCATTTCACCATATCTCAGAGTAGGGAGAAAGATAAAGTAAACTACTCAGACTTCATGAGAAAGATACAACAAAACACAAATTTCATATATAAAAGAAAGTTCATACAAAACTAATAAACAAACAATATTTATCTAAGTCTCTTTCTCAAAGCAAATCCCTTGTAGTTTTTTCTAGGAAATGTAGGAAGAAGAAATCTCTCACTTTTCTCCTTCTCCAACACTCTTCTCCAACACTCTTATCCAACACTCTTAAGGAAGAGTTCACACTTAATCTCACCACAAAACTCTAAATTATAAGAACAATGGACTCTAAAAGTTTTTGGAATGAAAAATGGAAGAATGTGTGATGTGTGAAGGTTGAATTGGGGCAATGGGATGTCAGGAAGAGTCACTTTTTTGATCAATTTTTGCCCAAATAAAGCTCAGAGTCGGTTCTCCAATAGGTGCTTCCAAAAACTCTTCAAAAAGCGTTCAAATTCATCGAATCTTCTAGAAATAGGGGCTGAATCGACATTAGCGTCGTTGACGCCTGTGTTCCAAAATTTAATTCGATGCTCACTATCAAACGATGCCGTCGACGCTGAACAAATTTCAACTTCTTCATTTTTGCTCCAAATTTCATCCTTTTTGCTTCCTTTTTGCTTCCTTTTTGCTTCAAGTACTAAAATTCAACAACCTTCAAGAAAACATAAAAATACCTTCCATTAAAGTGCAATATCATAAAAAATGAGTATAAAATATAGGTATAAAAATGCATATATTTTTGGAGTATCAAAATCCCCCAAACTTACATGTTACTTGTCCTTAAGTAACTCCACTACTATATAAAAATATGACTTATGGTAAAGAATTTAACTTCTAGATTTCCATATCTTAGCCACTAAATATAATAGTATAACTTAAGAAAAATCCAAAACAACTCCAGTTAAGATCAAAGGTATAAGAATATTTAGCAATCAAGTCCAAGATTTCTATTTTTTTATTCTTTTCATGAAAAATTACAAATTTTCATATTAAATTCACTTAAAGTATTCATATGAAAAAGAACTTCATAAGACTTTACTAGTAAATAAACTAATACTCAAATAAAAGTTTAGAAAATGTAGAAAGCTTTCTTTTTAACTTGATTCAAGTGAAGCAAATTTTTAATTAGGCATCTCCTCAAGCTTCTCCCCACAACTTTTCTTTTCTTTTGTTTTTCTTTTGTTTTTCTTTTCTTTTCTCTTCTTCTTTTTTTCTTTCTTCTTTTCTTTTATATGTGAGAATTACTATATCTGGATAGCCTTTAATGATTTTGAACTTCATTATCCTCTTCTTAAAATAAAAAACTTGTCACATTTCTTCACTTAACAAATTTATTTTAGCTTAAAGATTTCATAAAGTCTATTTCTTTTTTTCTTACATGAACCTTTAAGATTTTTAATTTTTCAAAAATACAATTTTCTTTACTTAAAATAGAAAAACATGGTCTTTTTCTTTTATACCAAATATCTTAATCTCTAAAATTAACCTTTATTATTGAAAATTTTTAGTTAAGTTTACTATATATTTAGAAACATAAATATAGTTATCTAAAGTTAACCCCTAATACCAAATGTCATGTTAAATTTAAAATTTTTGAAAATATAACTAAGTGTGGACAAATAAAATTAAGTTTCACACATTTGAGAACAAATAAACTTCATGTTTTAAAAAAATTTTTCTTTCCCCCCAAACTTAAATTTTTTAAGAAGTTACATTTTTTTAAGGATTTAGCATGAAGAACTGAAAAAATAAATGGTGAAAGAAAACATTAAATACATAAAGGAAAGACATATCTGTTGAAGGTTCTGACTTTGAAACTTTACTTCTGAAATACTGCAGGTGCTAATATAAAAAGTTACAAGACTTAAAACATTAAATCACGCATAATACATATAAAATCTGCTGAGAAAGAGTTAATTACAATACATTTACTAAAATACAAAAACTAACAACTAAATTAAATTGAATTTTAGAACTAAAAACAACTTTACAAACTACAGTTCACAACTCAACATAACAACAAAACAGAGTCTCACAATCTAATAAACAGTCTCAACAATATAACAAAAACAAACAACACAATAACAAAGCACAATAAAAAATTGAATCACCAATCATCATCATCTTCTTCTTCTACATCCAAATTCTGCCGCTGATATGGAGTAAAAACAGGGTGAGTAAAAAACTGAACTGAATGATCACTCTTCATGTATCTCACTAACGCATCATCATAAGCAACATCATATTTGAACTTTTACCGTATCAAATCATCAGTGTGAGCATTTCTGGCATCCATGTTTTGCAACCTATGATCCATTCTTAAGATATCTCATTGCTAGATCATCATCTGATCTAATAATTCTTGAAGTAGGGGTCCTCAAAGTAGAAGGAATATCTCTGGTCTTACTTCCAGATCTCCAATCAACATTAGATTCATATGTATTTATATTGACAGGCCTAATAGGTCTTAGAGGATCAACCCTCTCTTCCACAGGTCTAAAATCAAATTCTGTCTATTCACAGAGTGTAAAAATAAGTGCAGGGTGTGATAAACCACCAGTGGTCTCTCCCAAAGTAATAGATCTAGTGTTCATATAGATAATAGAGCCTACATTTGTCCTCATCACCTGCTGAATATAGAAGTACAGGATGACTCTATCCTTGGTTACCTCACTATGATGATTTCTCGGAATCATTCTTCCAGAAATAAAATAGTGTCAGGACTTAGATACTACATTAAGCATAGAAAGAGGAAAGTTTACCTTAACACCATTTTTGACTTTCCAGGTCCCTCTTCCATTAGTAAGAAAAGAAATCACTTCAACTAAGGACCCATTAGTAGCAGAAAATGATTTATACTGGAAAATTTCAACATCTTCCAACTGATAAAACTCATTAATTTTTCTTGGATAAAACTCCACCATGTTCCCACAAAAAAAAAAACAAAGTCGTCAGAAGCTTCAGTAAAGTTGGCATAGAATTCCATCACCACACCAATAATTGCATCAGCAGTAAAATAACAGAAATTTTCCCTCAGTCGAGCATTGATTAATCACTTGACTTCTCCACCTGAATTTTTAAAACCATGATCCAAAATTACTTTTTTATGCTCAAGTAGACTATTGAATCGAGCACTAGCCTTGAGCACTAGCCTTGAAGCTAACTAGCCTTGAAGCTAACAAATTTTTGTTCAACATAATCTACTTTTCTTTTTTCCTTTGCTCGTTCTTGGTGCTATGGGAAATCTAAAGAAAAATAAAAAAAATTTGAATAAATTCCAAAAATTTCAAAAATCATAAAGTAAAATGCTTTATACTTAAATATACTAAGTAAGAGTTCTTCACCAAAGGATTTTCTCAAAATCTCTAAAAAAATTCCAAAATTTTTGGATCTCGGCAATGTGAGATAAATCCTTGGTGAAAATCAAAATTTTTTAGTTCAAGGTGTAGCACTTCCAAAGTTTCTTTGCCTTAAAATCTCCTCAAACCCAAGTAAATGTGAGCCCTAGGTGCAAAAATAGGAGGTTGAAGATGACTCAAAGGGTAAAAATGGTGGTTTACGGTGAAAATCGTGAATTTTAAGGGGTAAAGGTTGTTCTCGAGTCGAGGGCGTCGTCGGCGTTGAAGGCCTAAAAATTCCATTTTTCAATTTTTTCAATTTTCAATTTCCTTTCAATTTTCTCGAAAGTATTTTTAGTATTTTAAACACAAATTTTTATCTAACAATAATTCACAAATAAACATTTCCACAAACAACAACAAACTAACTTTTATATATGAAAATATACCTTTACAAACACTTTTTTCTAATTATACTTTCACACATACTAAACAAATTAAATTATAAAT
>NW_018251301.1:0-327 GCF_001263595.1 Phalaenopsis equestris | reverse complement strand
TAGGGTGCCGACGGCGAGCCCAACGGCGCCGATGGTGAGCCCAACGCCGCCGACGGCGAGAATTTCCAGAGACTCCAGACTCCAGATTAAATAATTTAGAAGGCCCGCCGACGTCGCCCTTCAGGCCGCTGACGGCGAGATCGACGTTTATTTCCAAAGATGCATTGAATGTGGATGATTTTCTGAGGGATGCTTAGGCAACTCTTGGAAAAATTGTTCCACATCTTTAAAAGAAGACTTTGGCCGAAAATGAGAGGAGGAGACTCAAGAGTTTGAGGAGTTGGAAGGTTAAAACAGCATCCAAGAGCCCCAGTAGTGTGTAGAGAG
>NW_018251300.1:0-1601 GCF_001263595.1 Phalaenopsis equestris | reverse complement strand
TTATGAACATTTTCCAGATGAAAAATTGTTCACTACGAATGAGTGGCGTGTTTCGTGGTATGCCGACATTGTGAACTTTATTGTTAGTGATATTATACCCTATGGAATGACATACCAAAAGGACGGGAAATTTATTTCTAAAGCTAAGACTTATTTTTGGGATGACCCATTTTTAGATAAACAAGGAAAGGATCTGACTATTAGAAGATGTGTACCATTAGAAGAAACTTATGAGATTATCAAAAAAATGTCATAATTCTGATTTTGGGGGACATTTTAGTGTTGATAAAACAACATACAAAATTTTACAATTTGGATTTTATTGGCCTACAATTTTTAGAGATGTTAATGCTTATATCAAAACTTGTGATAGTTTTCAAATTCAAAGTGTAGGCAATATTTCTAGAATAAATGAGATGCCCCTCAATTATATGCTAGAAGTCAAAATATTTGATGTTTGGGAATTAGATTTCATGGGACCATTTACACCATCTTTTGGAAATTTATATATTCTGTTAGTAGTGGACTATGTATCCAAATGGATAGAAGTTGTTTCTTGTTGACCTCACTTTTGGTTGAGGTTTAGTTTTTCCTCTTTAGTATCCTAAGGTCTAGCCATAGGAGTTTCCTACTAGCTATTCTTAGAAAAATAGGAAAAGAACCCTCACCATTAGAAATTCTACACTCCTCTTTACTCAACTTGAAGTTCCACATATTGGTCCTAACCTCTAGCTCTTAATAGGTGGGGTTATTATTGGGGAACTCAAGATGAGTCGCCCTTAGGACTGTTGAACCTTAGAGTTGACCCTGGGTGTTTGTCTAGGGCTAAGGCACTAACTTGCAATCACGTAAACTCACAATTACTCACTACCCTAAAACCAAAATTTCAAGGCTTTGGTCCATTGATACTTTTGGAAGGCTCCTGTAGGTGGTCCCCTAAACCCATTAGCTCTAGGCTAGGGTTTGGCTAAGACCACTACATAAAGAACCAAAAATGGGGCTTCCATTGGTCCATGGCTTATTAACGGTGGTTGGCACTCAAACTCTACTAAGATACCCAACCTATCTTTTTGCCCCTAAATTCCCCCAAATTACCTAGATACCTTTGGGACCCCAAATTTAGCCAAATTTTCCAAATTTACCAAAAACACCCAACTTAGTTCAAAATCATTTCAAACACCTTGAAAACACCCTAACTACCCAAAATAACCAAAATTGGCCAAATTACCAAAATAACCCTCCTTACCCAAAATTTTCAAAATATCAAAAAAACCCAAAAATTCCCAAAACCCCCCAAATATTCCCAATTTCATTTTTCTCAATTATCACATGGCCCAATTTGGCCAATTTGACCATCTTTGATCAAAACCCCCATATTACCCTTTAAAGGCCCATTTTGTCCCCAAATCACTATAAATGTTTATCAAATTGGACTCAATTTACCCCAATTTCAATTCTAAACTCAAATCCACTCTTGATGTGACCAATATAGACCAAATACAAGCTCAATTAGTCCATCCTTTGAACCCAATTTTGATTTAGATCAAAACTCCAATTTTGGTTCTCTGACTTGGTTCCACCAAATTGAACTCATGGCCTAC
>NW_018251299.1:22388-22882 GCF_001263595.1 Phalaenopsis equestris | reverse complement strand
TTTGAGCATTTTTCCAAAGACATAGGAGTTCTCTTGAAAGAGATCTTAATTTTATAAGTTTTAATGCATTTTCTATTAAAAAGTTATAGAAAATTGTATGTGGCTTAGAAATTCTACAAAAATTCATGTAAGTTCCCTATGGCCAAAGTAGTCTTAGGAAATAATTTCATAATTTTTAAGAGTCAAAACATCACTTTTTTTAGCAAACCTTAGTTTGCTTAAAACATTTAATTTGAAGCACATAGAGATTAAAATCACTTGAATTTTATTCTCCACTTTTGCTCATGAGTCAGAGAACTCACCATAAAAATTTCAAGTCATTTGGAGATCATTTAATATTTTTAATTGATTTTTAAAAGTGACCATCAAATTTGAAACTTAAATGATTTTTAAAAATCAAAATATAACTCCAAAAATTATGAAACTTAGTTTTTTGAGTTCTATGATATCAGGGGGATTTAATAAGAATAAAAATATATTTAAAATAAAAACTT
>NW_018251299.1:21640-22280 GCF_001263595.1 Phalaenopsis equestris | reverse complement strand
GAATCATTGGAATATTTTTCCAAGGTCTAAAAATAAAGATATCTATTTTTAAACCTTAAAATTATTTTTAAGGCTTAAAAATAGAATTTTTACCAAAATAATTCTAAAAAATCAAATAAAAATCAGAAAAATACAAAATAATTTTTTCTATGTTCCTTGACCTTACAGCGATTTTCCAAAAATATAAAACATATTTTTCAACACTTAAAATATTTTTTTTATTAAAGTCCCCAAAACTTCAATTAATTTTAATAAATCACAGAAAATTAAAAAAATTATGATATTTTGACCAAATGACATTCTGGTCAAGTTCTAACTTACATACAAGTTTCAAGTGATTAGGAATTGTCCTAATCATCTTTTGGAATTTTCTTTGATGATGCATATTTTTGCATGAAAATAATTATATGAATTAAATTAAATTGTGAAAATTCACATTTTCTCCTCTGATGTCTTAATTGACCTATCAGTAAGGTTGCATAAAAATTTCAAAGTCATTTGTCTTAAAATTGACAAATTATGAAAGTTTGGACCCTTAGGGGCAAAAATGTAATTTTGGATATTTTGGCCTTAATGAACATTTAGGCTTAATCAAAATGGGAAATAGGTAATTTCTGATATTAATTAACTCATTTGATGA
>NW_018251299.1:19818-20422 GCF_001263595.1 Phalaenopsis equestris | reverse complement strand
AGGCTTCCCACGGTCTAAATGAAATTATGGAACTCATTAAGTTGAGTTTAGTAAATTCATTTGGACTAAGTGATTCCAATAGAAAATAGTGGTGCCGGGACGATGGAACCGTGGGATCTTGACCGGTGTCGCTTTAATCAACTTTAATATGCCCTCATAAAATTTAAAGAACTTCAACCATAGGGTCACCTGATTTGATATTATAACCAAATGACATAGAAAACTTGAACTCTGCTACAATGAGGAGCTTGGGCAGCCCGGTTATCTTCAACAAAGTCATAGGAATTCGAGGTTATTTTCCTAGTTCAACATAAATCCTCAAACACATCTTTTAGGCATTTGTACATTCCTATTGTACAATCTAAGCCCTAAATCGCCTTAGGATTCCGAGGTAGTCGTTTGTCATGACTTAAATCCTCACATCTTCAAGGTTATTTGTGTTGATTGCTTCACACAAATGTAAATCCTAATAAATATTAAAAATTAAAACATCTAAATGATTTCTCCTAAATTGAAGCCAAATAATAGGTTAGCTTAGGAAGTCACCGAAGTTCTCCTTCGGATCCATGACATCCTCTAGTGTTTCCTCCTTTGGACTCCAAAA
>NW_018251299.1:14503-19625 GCF_001263595.1 Phalaenopsis equestris | reverse complement strand
TTCATCCTTCGGGATAGATACAGGATTTAAGGTAAAACGCTTTTTCATCTAAACTATGAAAATTATGAGGTCAGTTTGACTTCATCTTTTTTAAAACTAAAATGCTTTTTTTTAAAAAAAATGTTCTTCCGAAGCGGGCAACGGGATTTCAATTCGGATGACCAACAGGATGGCCAACAGCTTCTTACGGGCAAACACCACACCAAAAATAGTGCCGATAGGATTATTTGGGATTTATTTATATTTTTCTATGGAGGGGTATCTTGGTAATCTGGGGCATTTTAGGGGTAAAAGGCCAAGATGGATATTTTGGTAGAGTTGAAGTACCAACCATCACTAACAAGCCATGTACCAATGGAAACCCCATTTTGGGTCTTCTATATAGTGGTCTTAGCCAAACCATAACCCTAGGGCTGGTAGGTTTAGGGAGCCATCTACATGAGTATCCCAAAAAGATCAAGGGACCTAGGCTAGAAATTTGGGTTTAGGGTTGTGAGTGAATGTGAGTGTAGATGAGTGTAGTGAGTGACTTAGCTCCAGACCAACACCCAAGGTTAACCCTAAGGTCCAGCAGTCTTAAGGGTGACTCATCTTGAGTTTCCCTTATAGGTTGCAAGGATGTACCTTAAGCACTAGACCAACACCCAGAGTCAACCCTAAGGTCCAGCAGTCCTAAGGGTGACTCGTCTTGAGTTTCCCTTATAGTGACCCCGCCTACTAAGTGCTAGAGGTTAGGACCAATATGTGGAACTTCAAGTTGAGTAAAGATAATGGTAGAATTTGTAATGGCGAGGGTTCCATGTCTAGTTTTTTAAGAATCGTCAATAAGAATATAGTTTATAAAAATATGAAATTAAACTGACCCCATATTTTTCATAGTTTAAATCATAGAGCACTATACCTCAAACCCTCTATCTATCCCAAAAGATAAACACAAGACATCAGGAAGAGGCTCGATCAAATAAACTAAGAAATATATGACATCCGTTTGGTCTGTGAAACCATTTTTATTTGCTAAAAAATTCCCCTATTTAATATGAAGATTTAAATAGGGTTTATATTAAGCTGGGTTCGGAAAAGCTTTCTATAAGGGCAAACCCCTATAGTTAATTACATCTTACTACTGAAACAACTATAGCTACTGCTACAAGGAATATTGCTGAAGAAACAATGTTAGACAATAGACAAGAAACAACTCAAAGGATGGAAGAACCACCCCCAAGACTCAACGAAGGTTCCTCAGATGCTGATCCTCTTGTAGAGCTATCAGAACCTAACAGCCATGACGAAATTTCACCACGCAGATTAATCAGAAAGGAAGATATTGAAGTAATAATAATCACTCGTACATCTCATTTGCAAGCTGAGAAGGGAAAGGAAATTACTACAGATCTTCATGATAGAGCTCCAAAAGACCCCATAATTACTGGAATGAAACACACAATTGAAGAAGATTGGCAAGTTAAAACAGCAAGGAAACCCAAAGTAGCAGTAAACAGAAAAAACCAGTGAAGCCTTCTTCAACAAAGGAAACCAAACTAAGATATAATACCAAAGACCAAGAAGAGTGGGAAAAAACCACCCCCCTAGTTTTCATTAAACAAAGAAAGGATGAAAACCGATGTAACAGTGCCACCACAGGAAAACTCAAAGGAGCAGTAAATAGAAAAAAATTAGTGAAGCCTTCTTTCACCAAATGAAGCCAGCAGGGCTAACTCCACAAACACTTCCTCAATGGCAAACTTGAAATAGCAGCCACCAACTTTCATCCTGCCAAAAACCCTAGAAGAGCCCTTCCCACAACTGACTCCTATTCAAAGGGAACTCGAGACCTTTGAATCCTAAGTCAAAAAGACAAGCATTGCTGATATTATCACAGAAGGTGGACATTTTAGCTAGATTAGGGGGTCTGCCATCTGATTTTTCAGTGGAAGAAGTAATACAGTTGAAGTCCCCTCCAACTAACCATGGGGATGTGATGATTATACAAGTCTTTTTGCTTGTTGTTTTATTCAAATAGTGGATGCTCTTATGAAAATTTTAAAGTGGACAGTTTGCTTCAACCCCAAATCAGAATCATCCACTGTTCCTGTTTGGATACGCTTCCCTGGTTTAAAGTTTCATCTTTTCAATCATGAAGTCTTGTTTTCGTTAGGTTATGCTTATGGAAAGACTTTAAAAATGGATGGCCCTACTATTGCTTTATCACACCCATCAGAAGCCAGAGTTTTGGTAGAACGTAATATTACTTTACCATTTTGAGATGAAATTTGGATAACACCCTTTCATCAAGGTTATTGGCAGAAAGTACAAATTGATAGGCACTCTCAATATTGTTCTCATTGTCATATGTTTGGGCATTCTCCCTCTCATTGTTATCGTTTACATCCACATCTTAGACACAGTGCTGATAGAACGTTACAGGCCCCAAATCATCCCATTATTAACATCCTACATGATAGAGAAATATTATCATTGAGCCTGAGCAAACTGTTGATATTTTTCTTGTTAATGTTGTAGATCAAAATGATGAGCTGCACCCTACAATTGAAATATAGGCTGAGCAGGATGCTATTACTCCTATGATCCTTGCTGTAGGGGTTCAAGATGGCACTATACAAGTGAATCTGCCCTTATTTTCTAATTTGGAGGAGGTTGGTACAAATTAGGTTATAGGTTTTGCACCTCCAAACTTAAGCGCTTCTCCTATTTTGGAGAACAATGCTAACTTATATATTGGCTATAAACATACTCAAAGTGAAAATGTGCCCCCTGATGCACAATTCTCTGTAGCTACAGTTGCATTAGAAGATGAATGGATGGTTCAAAAGGCTAGCAAGAAGGAAGGTAAAAGAAACAATAAACTAATTCATCTTGATAAAGATAATATTATTTTGGATGGGAAGTCACATTCAGATGGTGAACAAATCAACACCTCTTCTAGGCCTACTAGAAGATGCGGCTCGAGAAATTATGTTTAACATCTTGTGTTGGAATATTAGGGGAGTGTCACACCCTTCCTCCCTTAATAGATTGAAGCATCTATGTTTGGTCCATAAAATTTCCATTTTTGTTGTTCTTGAACCCCTGTTTTCTATTAACAAAGTTCACATCTTCAGGAGATTTAAAAATTACAAGCATTTTTGCATTAAAAACAATAAAATTTGGATTTTTGGAGGAATAATATTGACCTTGATATTATTGAAAATGATGAAAATTTGTGCTATGTTACTTTAAGCATGATGTCTATTTTGCTTGGGCTACATTTGTTTATGCTAGTTCTCTACTTCATGATAAATATCAACTTTGGCAGTAGCTTGCTATTGTGGGTGATGTTATTCATGATAATTGGATTGTAGGTGGTGACTTCAACATGATTATGAGAAGTTTTAAGAGAAGAGAGGGGAGTCGCATCAACACTATGCTGATTGATCATTTATGTAATAAAATTAATGAGGTTGGTTTATATGATTTTGGTTTTTCGAGTCCTCCCTTTACATGAAGGAGGGGATCCCTTGCTCAAAGATTGGATCGTTTATTTGGAAATCAACATTTTCTCAATTTTTTTCATGTTTCTAAAGTTCTTCATTTAAATCATGCGGGATCAGATCATAATCTAATTCTTTTCTCGCTTGCTTTCAATAATAAGCCTGCTTCTTATCATTTCAAATTATTTAACATATAAACCACTCATGATACTTTCTTGGCTCTGACTAAGCAAGTTTGGCAAGTGGATTGTGCAGGGAATCATTGTTATAATTTGTGGCAGCTTCATAAGAAGGTGGTTGTTCATTTACACAAATGGAATTTAAATGTTGTTGGTAATGTCCATAAGAAGGTTTAGGAGGCTCAAAGAGTGGTTGATAATCTGGAGGCATGGGTTAATTGCTCTTCACAGAATATGGGGGCCTTAGCTACTGCTCACTCGAACCTTCTTGAGGCTATTTCTGTGGAGGAAGGAAATGACATAGAGGGTGTTAACCACTTACACCAAATTGTTTCCCCCCTCAATGAATTTGGTAACAACAGCCTTTTGTTTCAAAAAGTTTTCAGAATAATTGATCTGCATAAGAAGCTCTTCATTAGCATTGTGTAGATCAATTTCAGATTTTACTCCCCGTTGAAACACTTTTTCCAAATTTAAAACCTTATTTTGAGTTGTAGTCAAATTTTCATGAATATTTCCAAAGGTATTCCAATTCCACTTCTGCAGATGAGCAGCCACTTTCTTTTGAAGGTGCCAGAGATTGATCTAGTGGGGGGGGATTTTAATCATGTTACATCTCTTGTTGAGAGAAGAGGTGGAAGACCCCCTTTATTATCAGCTATGAATCGATTTAATGATTTTCTAACTGATGGTGCCTTATTTGATTTGGGTTACTAAGGTCCAAATTTCACTTGGAGGAGGGGTTCAATGTGGGAAAGGTTAGATTTTCTTCAGTGTGTGATTGCCCCTCAATGATCTGCAGCACAATAAGGTGTATACTCATTTTCATCCTCAGTCCAAGGTGGTGGTTAGCCATCTTTCTTATGCAGACGATGCTATTGTTTTCTCAAATGCAAGTAAAAATACAGCGGAGTCACCAGAATTTGTCGGCACTAAAGAGTTGGGGGTGAGTTGCCCGTAAGAAGTTGTCGGCCGCCGGAATTAAAATCCCGTCACCCGCTTCAGAAGGACATTGATTTTTACAAAAGTATGAAATCAAACTGACCCCATATTCTTCATAGTTTAAATGAAGGAGCACTATACCTCAAACCCTGTATCTATCCTGAAGAATGAACACAAGACTTGAGGATGAGGTTCAATCAAATAAACTAAGGAAAGTATGACATCTGTCTGGTCTGCGAAACCTTTGTATTTGCCGACAAGTTCCCCTATTTAATATAAAGAATTTAATAGGGTTTACATGCTTCCTATAAGAGCAAACCCCTATAGTTAATTACATCTTAAATGACAAAAGTCACCTAAGAAGACTCTTGATAAAAATCAAGAAATATTATCTTCAAGGAGTTTCAAAGGGTAGGACTTTTTAATGAGATCGGACAAAGAGGTGTGAAAGGAGATTGGTTCAAATTTGGAACATTTTATTGTAGAATCCAAAGGAGGAAGAACTAGGGGATG
>NW_018251299.1:10886-14427 GCF_001263595.1 Phalaenopsis equestris | reverse complement strand
ATTTAGGTGTTTCATCCTGCCAATTTTATTATTTAGGGCTTACATTCATGTGAAACAATCACACAAATAGCCTGGAAGATATGAGGATTTAGGTCGTGACAAACGACAACCTCGAAATCCTAAGATGAGTTAGGGCTTATGTTGTATAGCAGGGCTATGCAAAGGCCTAAAGATGGTATGAGGATTTACATTGCATAAGCAAGAAATCTCAAAGTCCTACGACTTTGTTGTTTAAGTCTAAGAAAGGAATATTGGTTTAGCTGGGAAAGACATGTTTTGTTGTTGAAGATGGCTGTGCTGCCCACTGTGCTAGCTCCAAGCTCATTGCAGTGACGAGTTTGAGTTTTCTAGTGTGTCAAGTTATGATATCAAACCAAGTGACCTTATGGTTGAAGTTCTTTAAATTTTATGGGGGCATGTTAAAGTTGATTAGAGAGACACCGGTTAGGATCCTATGGTTCCCTCGTTCCAGCACCACTATTTTCTATTTGATTTACTTAGTCTAAATGAACTTACTAAACTCAACTTAATGAGTTCCATAATTTCTTTTGGACCATGGGAAACCTCGTTAGCAACTGTAGGTTATCTCCTTTGAGGGACTCCCGATCATCCGATAGAGATGTCTTAATCTAGTTGAAGTTGTAGTTTTGTGTGATGTTTGTGATTAAATTTTTAGTTGTTTTGTAGTTTGAATGATGTGGGGGTGAATTTTATCTTGGTTGATTTTAATTTTGGTTTTTTGGTTTTGTGGCTATCCTAATAGTTTTAGTTTTCCATGCAAATTTGTATAAGCACAGAAGTATAACATAAAAGTACAAGAAAGACAATGCTGCAAACTATAAAAGCATACCTGGCGAGTCTTCTCGTTCCACCACCTGAAACTTAAAAATGCATGAGAGGGCATTTATGAAGTGCAGGAAAATTAAAGCCCTAGTTGTTTTGTTGTTGAAGATGGCTGTGCTGCCCACTGTGCTAGCTCCAAGCTCACCTGACATGACGAGTTTGAGTTTTCTAGGGTGTCCAGTTATGGTGTCAAATCAAACGGCCCTATGGTGTTCTTTAAATTTTATGGGGGCATGTTAAAGTTGATTAGAGAGACACCGGTTAGGATCCTATGGTTCCCTCGTTCCAGCACCACTATTTTCTATTTGATTTACTTAGTCTAAATGAACTTACTAAACTCAACTTAATGAGTTCCATAATTTCTTTTGGACCATGGGAAACCTCGTTAGCAACTGTAGGTTATCTCCTTTGAGGGACTCCCGATCATCCGATAGAGATGTCTTAATCTAGTTGAAGTTGTAGTTTTGTGTGATGTTTGTGATTAAATTTTTAGTTGTTTTGTAGTTTGAATGATGTGGGGGTGAATGTTATCTTGGTTGATTTTAATTTTAGTTTTGATTTTGGTTTTGTGGCTATCCTAATAGTTTTAGTTTTCCATGCAAATTTGTATAAGCACAGAAGTATAACATAAAAGTACAAGAAAGACAATGCTGCAAACTATAAAAGCATACCTGGCGAGTCTTCTCGTTCCACCACCTGAAACTTAAAAATGCATGAGAGGGCATTTATGAAGTGCAGGAAAATTAAAGCCCTAGTGGTTTTCCTAACTCTAAGTTGTATTTTGGTGAGTCCTTAAAAAGTTTAATTAAGGATGATTTCATTGAGCAAAGTATATTAAGTTTAATAGACCTCTGAGGTATCCAACAAGTTAGGAGGAGGAAGCAGGTCCATGCCTCCCTCTCGCCATCTGGTGAAAAGCCTCGAGTCCATTTAAGCTTATTATGTTGCTTAATGTTTCATCCTGTAAATACCCTTATTACTCAGTGAACATTGATGTCTCAATTATCCCTAAGAATAGGGTAATTATCACTTGTGATTCAATTTAAGAATTATGTGGGTGAAGACCCTAAAAGAGGCAAGTTACTGTTGTTGCAACACTTAGCCAAATTTTAACCCTAATTGAGCTTAGTGGTGTTTCAAGGATGTTTGATTATGTTATGTTAATTTCTCTAATCCTTATTTAGTCAATTTTGATTTTGCCTAAGTCACTGCTAAGCCCTTAAGGCCTAGGTGAGTGTCTTAATTAGTTTTGAAAAAGGGTTAAGTGGTCATGATTAATAATTTGGATTTTATTTGAAAATCAAGATAGGGGTATTTATTTGATTAATTATTTCATACCCCTAAGTCCAGGATCATTTAATTTTAATAAACTTCCAAATTTTTAATGATTTAGAAATTTATTAACTTATCTTTTTAATGAGGAAAGTGAGATTGGTTTCTACCAATTAACCCCTTGTGTTTCAAGCATCAAATAAATTGATTAAGATTAGAAGTTACCCATTTTCCCACCTTGACTTAAGCCTAAATGTTAATTAAGGCTAAATTTTCAAAATTACACATTTGCCCCTAAAGCTCTAACACTTCATAATTTGTCAAATTCAATTCAAATGACTTTGAAATTTTTCTTCTACCTCATTCAATTAAGACATCAAAGGAGAAAATGTAATTTTTTAGAATCTAATTTATTTTATATAATTATTTTAAGGCAAAAATAGGATTTTTCATAGAAAATTCCTAACTTGACCAAGGTAAATTCTAATCCTTTGAAATTTTGACTGTAGGTAGATCTAGACTAGAAAAGCCTTTGGACCAAATTTCACAGTTTTTTAAATTCTCTGTGATTTATCGAAATTAAGTTAATTTCTAGGTTATTTAATAAAAATAAAATATTTTAAATGTTGAAAATTAAGTTTTGTATTTTTAAAAAATCTCTCTAAGGTTAGAGAACCCAGAGGAGTAAATTTCATATATTTGTTTTATTTTTCTTTGATTTATTGGAATTATTTTAGTGAAAAACTCATTTTTAGCCTTTAAAAATTATTTTTAAGCTTTGAAATTCAATATCTTCATTTAAAAAATCAGGAAAAATATTCTAATTATTTCTAAGTGATTAGGAAGCAATTTCAAACATTTTCCTGAATTTTGTTATTTTTGTGTTTTTTATCAATTTTTAATTATTTTAAATATTTAAAATAGGTTAAAAATCAAGTTTTTATTGTAAATATTTTTTATTTTTATAAATTATCCCTGATCACAGAGAACTCAAGACACTAAGTTTAATAATTTTTTGAGCCATATTTTGATATTTTAAAAAATCATTTAAGTGTCAAAAGTGATATTTATCTTTAAAAATCAACTTATGTTATCAAATAAACTCAAAATATTTTAAACTTTTTATAATGAGTTCTCTGGATCATAAACCACAGTGGAGATAAAAAATCAAGTCATTTAAATGTTTATATTTTCCAAAATTATTTACTTTAGTGATTTAATGTTTGTAAAATTGAAGTGCATTTTAAATAACTTGACCTATGGAATTATTTCCAAAAGCTCCTCTAGTCATAGTGGACCTTCCAAAATTTTCTTAGAATTTTCTAATCAATATACTAATTTCCATGATTATTTTAAGGAAATAATGTGTAAGGTCTTGAAAAATATGGATCTTTGTATCAGAACCTCCTCTGTATTTGGAAAAATC
>NW_018251299.1:9523-10840 GCF_001263595.1 Phalaenopsis equestris | reverse complement strand
GAGGCTACAACATGCCAAAATTTCAAGCCAAGGTGATGTATCAATATGCATGGAGAATTAAATGATCCCAAACATTATTTAATTAAGTAAACATATGTTTAATTAATTAAAAATATTTTATGCATCAAATGGACTTGAAACTTATTCCACATTATTCTCTATCTGAGTAAGAGAGTATTTTTATTTTATTTTTGTGATTTTTCTACACAAAGTTATGGATTTTCTAAGTTAGGGGTATTTAAATAAATAGAAAAAGCCCTATTTTTCTATTTAAACAGGGCGTGACACCTCAACCTACAACAACTCCGAAGGCATGCGTGGCGTGCTCTGGTTGGATGTCGCCGTCCACGTAGCTGCTGACTCGATCCGCTGTTTATGTCTCGAAGCTTCATCCGGCTCGATCTCCTCCATCCATTTGATACACGCTTGATCAAACGGCTCCCCATCATCATCCCCGATAGAATGATTCCGTGACCGTCCACAATAAAACCCCAAGATCTTAGCTTAGACTTAACCAAATCATCTAGGGTTTGGTCCTATGGACTTGTCTAAGTGAGACAAACACATCCATACGGTAATCATGCAATTAAATTAAGTCTGATTAAATGGAGAATCAAAATTGGCTCGGGATGAGGTGAGGTTTATATACCTTTTCTCTAAGAAGTGAAGCTTCGATCAGAAGGTCTTGGCATGTTCATTATGAGACAAAGAGGCTATACATTGAGTCCCTGGTCTTGGTTTAAGGCCCAGGTATGAATTCGACCACGGCTGGAATTGAATGTTGGTCTAGAGCTATGGTAGAGGCTCCGTGGAAGGGGGATTTTATGGGGATTTGACTTTTTTCACTATTGTGAAGGTGTGGGTAGAGTTAATTTGAGTTTAGGTGGATGGTGGAGGTGTAATGAGCTCTGTCCTGGTTTCCGACAAGTTTTCAAGCTCAAAATTGAGCTCCGATAATGGGAATTGATGGGGGAAAATGGTTGGAATGCACTGAAGGGACCTTAGGGAAGCTCTGTGTGAAGTTTGGAGAGGCCTTACTAAATAAACTTTAACACACCTTCCATGGCCGTGCAGGTGAGTTTTTGTAAAAATGGCGATGGGAGTGGCTCTCAGGGCATAAGCTTGGGTGCATTGTGGTGCTTAGGTGGAGGGCAGAGGAGCTCTATCAATTGGTTTGGCTGAGCTGGCCTCTAGGTTTGGTTTGGGTGAGGTGTCATGGGGGTGTCTCTCAATTTTGAGCTTTTTCAGCCACTAGGCTGGCCGGACGTCCAGGGGGAGGTGGCTAGGGGGTCAGGGGAATAAGTGGCATCTATCACA
>NW_018251299.1:1292-9413 GCF_001263595.1 Phalaenopsis equestris | reverse complement strand
TGTTTGGACTGGTCACTAAGTCCAACTAATGGCTGTGATGGAGTTAATTTGGTGACTTTAGGGTGGTTAGGTCACATTTAGTGCATGGTTCTAAGTGGGTGCAAATGACCAACTCTTGTGTTTGGGCTAGGTTGACCATGCAAATTGGCCCAAATAAAATTTTTTGTGTATGATCATAAGGAACATCTTTGGTGAAGAATGGAAGCGGTTTTAAGTTCAATTGAAGGGTCAATTTGAGGGAATTTTGATTTTAATCAATTTGGTCATGTTGGGCTAGACTTGGATCTAGATTGGGTTAGCTTTGGGCTAAGTCCAAATTGATTGTTGTAAATAGTCAATAGGGACCTCTTAAAGAGTTTTCAATATTAATTGGATGCCAATTTGGGGGTCAAGGCAATCAATTGGGTGAGGTTAGCCAATTTGGGGCTAAATTTGGGAATTTTGTATTTAGGGCAAAATCAAATGGATGTGAGGCTTCAACAAGGCTAATTGATGGTTTATTTTGATGTGTAAGAATATTATAAAGATTTTTCAACATTAATTGAGGCCAATTGACTAGGTTATGGGTTCAATTTGATGAGATTTGGTCATATGGTCAAAATTGGGGTTTTGACCCAAATCAAAACTGAGCTCAAATCATGGGCCAATTAAGCTTGGATTTGGTTTATTTTTGTCATAAAAAAAGTGAGTTTGAGTTTAGGATTGAAATTGGGGCCAATTGAGATCAAATTGATGGACATTTGGGTTGAATTTGGGGAAGTTGGGCCCTTAAAAGAAAATTTGGGGATATTTGCTAAAGATGGTTAAATTGGCCAAATTGGGACATGTGGTAGTTAAGATAAATTAAAATGGAAATATTTGGGATTTATTGGGATTTTTTGGCAATTTTTGGAAATCAAATTGGTTCATGTGGTAGTTGAGAAAAAGGATTTTGGATTATCGAGGGGTATTTTGGTAATTTTGGGATGTTTTAGGGGTAAAAGGCAAAGATGGGTATTTTGGCTAAGTTGAGGTACCAACCATCATCCCATTTGGAGTCCTCTACATAGTGGTCTTAGTCAAACCATAACCCTAGGGCTCGTAGGTTTAGGGTACCATCTACATGAGTATCCCAAAATGATCGAATTAAAAGATGGAGGGATCTAGGCTAGAAATTTGAGTTCATGTTTGTGAGTGATTGTGGGTGCAGATAAGTGTAGTGACTGCCTCAGCTCCAGACCAACATCCAAGGTCAACCCTAAGGTCCAGCAATCCTAAGGGTGACTCATCTTGGATTTCCCCCACAGTGACCCCACCTACTAAGTATTTAGAGGTTGAGAGCAACATGTGGAACTTCAAGCTGAGTTGAGAAGAGTTTTGGAATTTCTAATGGTGAGGGTTCCATGTCTAGTTTTCTAGGAATAGTCAACAGAGAGTCCTATGGCTAGACCTTAGGCTACTAAAGAGGAAAAACTAAACCTCAACCAAAATTGAGGTCAACAAATGGACCCCCATAGGGGTGGTGCGCTGGGGAAGCACACCGCGCGTGTTGTCTTTGACCGACGAGATAAGATCAACAAAAACCAATACAAACTTCTAAGTCACCAGACCCGGAAGTACGCGTAGAGTTGTGTGTGTGATTTGTTTCTGCTGGGGAATTAACAGATGAGTGTTTGATCAAGTCAAAGGATTGGAGAGTGGATTTTGAGTTATGAAATTTTAGAATGATCTAGAGGATGGGAATCAGTATGCAAGTGCTGAGCCCGAGGTGGAAATTGAAATTTAGATATCAATTCAAAAAGAGAGAGAGAGTCAGAATGTAAGGACTGATCTCGAATGTAATGAATCAGAAGTGTAAAAATGAAAATTGAAATGTATGTCAATTCTCAAAGGATGGTGTCAGAATGTAAGGAACGACCTCAAATTTAATGAGTCAGAAATGTAGGATTGAGAATTGAAATGTATGTCAATTCTCAAAAGAGAGTGTCGAAATGTAGGACCTACCTCAAGTGTAACGAATCAGAAATATAGGACTGAGAATTGAAATGTATGTCAATTCTCAAAAGAGAGTGTCGAAATGTAAGGACCGACCTTAAATGTAATGAGTCAGAAATGTAGGACTGAGAATTGAAATGTATGTCAATTCTCAAAAGAGAGTGTCGGAATGTAAACCGACCTCAAATGTAATGAATCAGAAATGTAGAACTGAGAATTGAAATGTATGTCAATTCTCAAAAGAGAGTGTCAGAATGTAAGGACTGACCTCAAATGTAACGAGTCAGAAATGTAGGATTGAGAATTAAAATGTATGTCAATTCTCAAACGAGTGTGTCAGAATGTAAGGACTGATCTCGAATGTAATGAATTAGAAATGCAGGTCTGATTCAAAAATGAGAATTGAAAAGTATGTCAATTCTCAAAAGAGAGTGTTGGAAATTAACGACCGACCTCAAATGTAATGAATCAGAAATGAAGGACTGAGAATTAAAATGTATGTCAATTCTCAAAAGAGAGTGTCGGAATGTGAGGACCGACCTCGAATGTAATGAATCAAAAATGTAGGACTGATTTAAAAATGAGAATTAAAACATAGGTCAATTCTTAAAAGAGAGTGTCGGAGTGTGAGGACTGACCTCGACTGTAATGAATCAGAAATGTAGGGCTGATTCGGAAATGATAATTGAAATGTAGGTCAATTCTCAAAAGAGAGAGTCAGAATGTACTCGCTTGACAGTTGCAGGATTTAGGTACTGATTCGAAGATGTAAGAATTGAAATGTGGCTATCAACTCAAAGATGTGAGAATTGAAATGTAAGTAGCAATTCGAAGAAGAGAGTCAAAATTTAAGTATCGACCTCAAAATGTGAGAATTGAAATGTGGGTATCAATTCAAAGATGAGGGAATTGAAATGTAAGTATCAATTTGAAGAAGAAATGTAGGTATCAATTCAAAGATATGAGAATTGAAATGTAAGTATCAATTCAAAGATGTGAGAATCGAAATGTAGGTATCAATTCCAAGGAGAGAGTCAAAATTTAGGCATCGACCTCAAAATGTGAGAATTGAAATGTAGGTATCAATTCCAAGATGTGATAGTCGAGATTTAAGTACCGACCTTGAAAGATAAGAATCAGAATTTAAATATTTATTCAAAGATGTAAGAATAGAAATTTATAAAGAGCTTGGGGTGTTGAATTTGCAAAAGTGTATCATGTGAAAGGTTGATCCTGTTGAAGGAGATCTATAAAGCTTTGTGAGTTTTTGTGCAGAATGTGAAATTCTGCGGGTATGTGCAAAGAGTTAGTGTAAACAACGATGGTTGTGCTGCACGCACAAAGAGTAGGAAATTCCAAAAACGGAAGCATCCACTCAACAACTTTGTTTTTTTTTCTTGTTGTTTTTATCACATTTATTTATTTTTTTAAATATGTTTTTAAAGTTTTAATTTTAATTGGTTGATTTTGAAAAGAAATTTTATTATAATTTACTCATTTGTGATTATTTTTCATTTATGTTTTATTTATTGTTGAAGATTTGTTGTTTCGTTCTTTGTTCATTGAAATTCTGAACCATCGCATGGTTCGCGGCTTTCATCCATCGCACAAAAAGGCAACTGAAAAAGAGGTACAATTTGAGAGAAATTTCCCTTAATTTGCTCCAAAAGAGATGCCATAAATAAGACATAGGCTAAAGCCTCAAAAGGCACATTATGTAATCCATGTCGAAATACATTGAGAATCATCTCATGCTATGAGTACATCATAGACTGAATAAAATCAGATACATGTCATGCTGTTGAAAGAAAGAAAGTGAACCCTCAATACCAGGTATATTGAGCTCTATCTCCTGATCAAGCATACCTTCTAAGTCATGCTCCAAGATAAGAGTTCCCTTCGCATGTTCTTAGAGGTACAACCTTCTCACAGCTCATATGGAAATAACTCCTCCAATTCTGGTTCCTATTGGAATCCATACGGTATTTTACTATCGTCCATTCTGCGAAAGGTTACAGACACCCTACGGCATCGTACTCCTGGAATGCAGTGCTTGGCAATGTCTGCACCATTGCCTTTCAGGACTAGTACTGAACCAACTGGAAGAGAAATCTCCACAGATCCATTGAATTTACTAGGGCCGACTATATCAATTTCTTTTCCAAATATAATATTGCTTTTACTCATGAACAAGACCGTGCAGAAAGGCCTCACAAAATCATGATGATCAATGTGTGGGGGAATGCAGTCACCTTTTTCATAAATGTTAATGATGCAACTGTTGGGAATGCAAGTAGCGGGTAGAATATTTTACTTGACCATTCTCTTGATCTTCCATTTTATCATTGGTGCAAATGGATCCACTTGGTCGTATATGAGGATTTATATGAGGTTTTGTAGCACCAGCCGCAATGGATGGTGATTCTTCCCTTTCCCCTCATCTATTTCCTCGGCTTGGAATATGTCCTATCCATGAGAAGGCCCACTTGGCCTCTATCTCTTAAATAGAAGACGCAGTCCAGAATACTCTTTTCATCAGTCTCAGAGAAAACCTTGGTGTACAGCTCCAGGCCTTCCAATATATTGATGAACTTTCCCTGAACCTCTTCATAGAACTCAAATTCTCTTTTATTTACTCTGCTTATCTTGTAGTATTCTACCATACCAGGAGTTGGAAGCTGCCACGGGCGTTCCTTCCTTCGAGCCTCGGCAGGAACCCAAACTGGTGTTGGTTTATCTGGAACATGAGATTCAGCCTCTAGTGGCCCCATGGTGCATGCGGATCCATCCTCTGTGGGACATATGGTTCATTTGTCGCAAAATCTGGAGTCTGAGACTCGTTGGTGCTTGAAGTGTATTCTTCTAATGTATTGAAATGTTGTAGATGCAGAACGTTGTAATCCGGGCGGCATTCTACAAATGCGCCCGTGACTGATGTCCCGGCTGGTACCTCAACTTTGCATGTTGGGCAACCACTGCATAAGATATCTGGAACTGGGAGCATATCTGATTCTGTCATAAATCCTGACTCTTCATCTGTAGTGGGCAGGCTGACAAAAGTTTCTCTCAGATCTGGGTCGTAAATATGTCCCTCAGGAATGGGGTTAAGAAAACTGCTCACATCTCTCTGGCGTTTGCGTTCCTATCGCAGAAAAGCCCTCTTGGCTGGCATTTATGCGCTGCATTTTGCGGAGCAGAGTATTCGGTAATCGTTCATTACGGGTGGCTATCAGGTCCCTTGCTGGAGTAGCTATCATGGAGGGCAGACGGTTAGGCCCCTCCATCCGATCTTGTTCAGCTATCACGTCTTTACCTTTGTGTGACACATTGTTCTGAGTGGTTACCCTCAACAGTGAAGGCAGTCCCTCCTTTTCTTTACTACTGACTACGTCCATTGGAGGACCCTCGTAGTCCATATCAACCTGGTTGAAATCCACGTTGAAATCTATGATACCTACTTGCGGCGCCATCTCTTCATTAAGTGCGATGTTCCGGTCATCCTAGAAGGCAAAGATCAGCCTCTGTCCTGACATTTTTCTGCAGACGACAGAAAAAAACATCAGTGGGCCGAAGCTTGGCATGAATAAGAACAAAATAAAGTATTTATTAAACTAAATTTTAGTTTTTTTTGGTGAAGAGGATTATTCATTTTATATGTGAGTTTCGTTTAATTTAGTAGGGTATTTAAATTCGAAAGTGGGAAAGAGAACGTGTGAAGTTCAAAAATTTTCTCAAAATTTTCATTAAAATGAGGTAAATTACAAAATTTGGACCCGGTCATAGACATTTGGCCACATAGATAACCCTAAAATAATCAAAGTTTCAAAGTTTCAAAGAAAGCAGCGGCAAGCGGCATTAAGCAGCATTAGGTTGCATAATAGGTTTTCAAGTATCGTCCATTTATCGGTATCATGGATCTTTCACCCCGGAAGTCCACTAACTGGTAGGCTTCTCCCGTATGGACCTTCTCAACAAAAAATTGTCCCTCTCAAGTTGGCTCGAATTTTCCACCTATTTTACGGCGTGCAAGATTAGTTCTTTTGAACACAAGCGCGTGGTCACCAACTTTGAATGTCCTTGGGCGGACCAATTTGTCATGGGCTTGTACCATATTTGTCTGGTAGAGCTCCAAATATTATTGTTCTTCTAGCTAGTCGTTTTCCCTTGAGACTCTCCAGTTATTCAAGTCTGAGTTTTGCGCTTTCTTCCATCGTGAGTTGGTTGGTAACGATGACTCTGAGAGATGGATTATGGATTTCTAGCGGTAGCACGGCCTCAGCTCCGTACACGAGCGCATATGATGCATACTGAGTGGGAGTCCTGAAAGTCATCTGGTAGGCCCACAAGGCTTCTAATAGTTTGTTTTTCCAATTCCTTTTGTTTTCATCCAGTGTTTTCTTCAAAATCTGTACCAATGTCTTGTTGAAAGCTTCAGCCAGACCATTTGCTCTGGGATAGTAAATTGTAGAGTTGTTTCAATCTATCTCATGTCTTCTGACAAAATTGTTGATCTTTGTACTTTTAAAAACTGTCCCATTATTAGAGATTATTTTTTGCGGTACTCTGAAATGATAGACGATTTAGCTTTTGAAAAATTGAAGGACGTGTTGTGTCGTAACCTCATGTAATAGTACTGCCTCTGCCCATTTGGAGAAGTAATCTGTAGCGTCAAGTATAAACATGTGTCCCTTGGAAGATGAAGGGTCTATCAAACCTATTATGTTTGTGCGCCAACACTCGAACGACCACGAGGAAACAGTTGGGTGTAGTACATTTGGAGGTTGGTGTAAGACCACCCCATGCACTTGGCATTGGTGACATCTTTTAGCTGTATCCATGCAATCAGACATCATCGCTGGCCAATAATACCCGAGTCTTTTGATTTTCATTTTCATTTTCGGCTCTGACTAGTGAGTGCCACACAATCTGGCATGTACCTCTTTGACAATATTTTGTGCTTCGGCTCTGCTCAAACACCGTAAGCCACATTTGTTCGAACGATCTTCTGTAGAGAACATTTCCCACCAGGGCGTAAGACATAGCCCTTCTTGTGATGTGGTGCGCCTCAGACTTGTCTTCTGGCAGTTTTCCAGTTTGCAAATATTCTATTAATGGCTTGCGCCAATCTTCGTCGATGTTCGCAACTGTATTTATTGTTTCTTCTTTTCCAAGCTTGTGTGGAGTTTCGAAGTCATTCCGAAACAAGACTCATAAACAAGACGCATCTTCCTTGCACTTTGACTTCAATGGAATCCTCCGGGGGACATGCCATTTCCTTAGCGAGTTGTGCTAGAGCGTCAGCATGGGAATTATCTCCCCTAAGAATCCGGTAGAAATTCACATCGAGAATCTTCTCCAAGAGCTTCATCGTGTATTAATAGAATTCTGCAATTCTTGGCTTCAAAATTCTATATTGTCCGACGAATCCGAGGAATTGCTGGATGATGAGTTGGGAGTCGCCATAAATGACAATGTTTGTTATATCCATTGAGATTGTCATTTCCAATCCGGTGATCAAAAATTCATATTATGCTTCATTGTTGGTGCATGGCTCAGTCAGGTGGTATGAGAACCCAACATACCCTTGTATGGCGTGATAAAGATCAAACTGATCCCTGCTTTACCTAGTATAACTGTGCCTGATCCTTTGTCTTTCCTGGCTGACGAAGCACCATCAAAGTACATTTCCCAGCGCTGCGCACTCGAAAATTCCATTTGTAGTATTTTCTTGTCTGGTAACATGTCGTTGAGAGAGGACCTAGCTGGCAGTGGGTGTGCAGCGAGAAAGTCTGCTAGTATCTGTCCCTTGATAGCACGAAGGGGAACAAAAGTTATATCAAATTGCAATAAGCTAAGTCCAAATTTATTGTTTTAAATGGTCAATGGGGACCCTATGAATAGTTTTCAACTTGAATTGGATGCCAATTTGGGGGTTAAGGCAATCAATTGGGTGAAATTTGGGGACTTAGCCAATTTGGGCCTAAATTTGGGAATTTTGGATTTAGGCCAAAATGAAATGGATATGAGGCTTCAACAAGGACAATTGATGGTTGATCTTGATGGATAGGAATGTTATCAAGATTTTGCAACATTAATTGGGGTCAATTGACTAGGCTATGGGCTCAATTTGGTGAGATTAGGTCATAT
>NW_018251299.1:0-757 GCF_001263595.1 Phalaenopsis equestris | reverse complement strand
CAATGGAAACCCCATTTTAGGTCCTCTATGTAGTGGTCTTAGCTAAATCATAGCCCTAGGGCTAGTATGTTTAGGGGACCATCTACATGAGTATCCCAAAATGATCAAGGGACCTAGGCTAGAAATTTGAATTCAGAGTTGTGAGTGATTATGGGTGCAGATAAGTGTAGTGAGTGCCTCAGCTCTAGACCAACACCCCAGGTCAACCTTAAGGTTAAGCAGTCCTAAGGGTGAATCATAATGAGTTCCCCCATAGTGACCCCACCTACTAAGTATTTAGAGGTTGACACCAACATGTGGAACTTCAAGTTGAATAAGGAAGAGTTTGGAATTTCTAGTGGTGAGGGTGTCTTTTCTAGTTTTCTAAGAATAGTAAATAGGAGAGTCCTATGGCTAGACCATAGGCTACTAAAGAGGAAAAACTAAACCTCAACAAAAAGTGAGGTCAACAAGGTTTTGGGGGGAGGCATTTCCAAGATAGATTTAATCTTATCCGGGTCGATCTCGATTCCCCGATGACGGACAACGAATCCTAGAAATTTCCCAGAGGTAACGCAAAAGGCACACTTTTAGGGATTCATTTTAAGTTTCTATCATCATAACCGTTCAAACACGATCCTCAAATTGTACAAATGGTCTATTTTCTGTTTACTTTTAATGACCAAATCATCCACGTAGAATTCTACTTGGTTGTGAATGAGGTCGTAAAAAATCTTCGTCATTGCACGCTGATATGTTGCTCCGGCGTTCTTTAGGC
>NW_018251298.1:0-354 GCF_001263595.1 Phalaenopsis equestris | reverse complement strand
GTACAAAGTTGTTTCTACAGGTGGACTTGTGCTTTTCTTATTCAGTTTTAGACTAGGTTCCATCGGAATTTGTGAAGGGTTGCAATCTTTCATACCGCATTTGTCTAAAATCTTTCTTGCATATGCCGACGTGTAATCCTTTGAGAATTTTGACATACTTCAATTCCCAAATAGTAGCTTAGTAACCCAAGGTCACTCATGCTAAACAATTTCTTCATCTGTGATTTGAACTTGTCTATGTCTTGAATACACTCTCCAGTGATGATTAAATCATCCACGTAGAATCCAACAATTAAAATCCTTTTACCTTGATTTCTCGTGTACACGGCATGCTCTAAAGAACACCTCTCAAAA
>NW_018251297.1:16151-21434 GCF_001263595.1 Phalaenopsis equestris | reverse complement strand
CAATAGATCTAGAGAGAGAAGCAGGTCTGTGCTACCCTCTCGTTGCCTGGTGGAAAATCCTGAGTTCTTTTAAACTTATTATGCTGCTTAATAATTCATCATGTAAATACCCTTAGTGCTCAGTAAGCATTGATGTCTCAATTATCTCTAAGAATAGGGTAATTATCACTCGTAATTCAATTTAAGAATTATGTGGGTGAAGACCCTTACAGAGACAAGTTTAAGAGACTTTGCCAAATTTTGACTTGGACTTGTAGTGTTTGAAAGATGTTTTAATTTTCAATGATGTTTACTTTTCTAATCCTTATTTAAATGAAACTTGATTTAGCGTAAGTCACTACAAAGCCCTTAATATTTTGGTGAGTGTCTCAGTCATTTCATTGCAAATGAAATTGACTTATAAGTAACGGTGATGATTCATGTTTTATTAAATTGATTTAATTATTGACTTCAAAAGTCATACCCCTAAGTCCTGGGTTCATTTTATTTTAATAAACTTCCAAATTTTAATAATTTAAAATTTTATTAACTTATCTTTTTAATTAATAAAGTGAGGTTAATTTCTACCATTTAACCCCTTGTGTTTCAAATATCCAAATAAACTGATTAAGATCAGAGGTTGCCCATTTTCCTCCTTGAATTAAGCCTAAATGCTAATTAAGGCTAAATTTCCAAAATTACACACTTACCCTTGAGTCTCTGACACTTCATAATTTATCAATTTCAATTCAAAATTACACACTTACCCTTGAGTCTTTAAAATTTTTATCCTACTTCACTCATGGGTCAATTAAGACATCAGAGTAGAAAATGTGATTTTTCAAAATTTAATTTAATTTATATAATTATTTTCATGCAAAAATAAGATTTTTCAAAGAAAATTTCTAACTTGACCAAGGTAAATGCTAATCCCTTGAAATTCTTACTACAGGTAGATCTAAACCGGAGATGCCTTTGGACCAAATTTCATGATTTTTTGAATTTTATTTGAATTTTAAGAATTATTTTAAATTTTGGGGTATTTATTAAATATAAAATATTTTAAATGGGGAAAAAATAAATTTAGATTTTTGAAAAAAATCTCCCTCACGTTTTATATTTTTGAAAAGTCTCCCTAAGGTCAGAGAACTCAGAGGAGAGGATTTTATATTTTTATAAATTTTATTTGATTTATTTGAATTATTTTAATGAAAATTCACTTTTAACCTTTAAAAATCATTTTTAGGCTTTAAAATTCAATATCTTTATTTAGAAAAATAGGAAAAATATTCTAATTGTTCCAAAGTGCTTATGAAGCGAGCAATTTAGAACATTTCCATGAATTTTATTATTTTTGTGATTTTTATGGATTTTTTAATTATTTAAATATTTAAAATAGGATAAAAATGAAGTTTTTATTTTAAATAATATTTTATTTTTAGAAAATACCCTTGATCACAGAGAACTCAAAAAACAAGTTTTTATAAATGTTTGAGTTATATTTTTTATTTTTAAAAATCATTTCAGTGCAAAAAATGTTATTTATCTTAAAAAATCAACTTAAGTTATCTAATGAACTCAAAATACTTTGAAATTTTTATGGTGAGTTCTGTTGATCCTAAATAACAGTGGAGATAAAAAATTAAGGCATTTTGTTGTCTGTATTTTTCAAAACTAATTATCTTAGTGATTAAGGGTTTGTAAAAATTAGGTTTATTTTAAAGGGCTTGGCTCTTGAAAAATTTTCCAGAAGGCTCTCTAGTCATCATAAACCTTCCAAAATTTTTTTGGATTTTTCTAAGCAACATGCTAATTTCTATGATTAATTTAAGCAAATAATGCATATAAACTTGAAAATATGATTCTCTGTCTAGCGACCTCCTTTGACTTTGGAAAAATCAGAGGATGTTCCCTAAGATAGAGGCAACAACATGTTAAAATTTCAAGTCATAGCAATATTACTACATGCATGGAGAATCAAAACATCCAAATTAGTATTTAATTAATTAAAAATAAAATATGCATCAAATGGACTCCAAATTATTTCCACATTATTTTTCTCTGTTCACTGATCAAGAGGGTATTTTTATTTTATTTTTGTGATTTTTCTACACCAAGATATGAATTTTTTAAGTTAGGGGTTATTTTCCGAATTAATTAAATCCCTATTTATCTTTAAACGTGCGGCGCCACCTCGACCTACAACGGCTCTGAAGCTCCACGCTGTGCGCTCCCATTCGATGTCTCCATCCACCTTAGTGCTGAATCAGCCCGCGGCTAGACTGTGGAAGTTTATTGGGCTCTGTCCTAATTTTCGGCAAGATTTCAAGCTCAAAATTGAATTCCAGCAGTGGAAATTGATGAGGGAAAACAGTTGCAATGCATTAAGGGGATCTTAAAGAAGCTTTGTGATAAGTTTAGGGAGGTCTCTTTAAGAAATTTTCAGCACTACTTCCTATGGCCGTGGGAGGTGCTTTTTATAAAAATAGCTAAGGGGTGGTTGTAATGGCCAATTAGGGGGTGCGTTCTGCTACTTAGATGGAGGGTAGAGGAGCTCTACAATTTAATTTGGCTGAGCTGGCCTCTAGGTTTGATTTGGGTGAATTCCATGGTGGTGGCTCTCAATTTTGAGCTTTTTCGGCGACTAGGCCGGCCGTCCATGGCAGGGGGAGGTGGCTAGGTGCTTAGGGAATCCAGGGGAATCTGTCAAAGCAACTTAATGCAATGAGTTTTAGTTTTGGTAAGGGTATCTTAAGCATGTGCAGTTTTGGAAATAAAATCCCTTAATTTGGGGAAATTTTGGTCTATGTATTAGCTTAGGTTGTTAGATGGGTTTTGGTCGAATCTTAGGGTCTAACCAATGGCTGAGGTGGAGTTAATTTGATTGCTTTAAGATGGTTTGGTCATCTTTATAACATGGGTTCAAGTGATCAAAAGTTTCGGTTTGGGCTAGGTTAGCCATCTCAATTGACCTAATTGATTGATCAATATTATGCAGATGATTGTTATGAAGATTTTTGGTGAAGGGTTGAAGTGATTTTGGGTTCAATTGGTAGGTCAATTTGAGGGATTTTTGAAATTTGGTCAATTTGGGCATGTTGGGCTAGACATGGGTCTAGGTTGGGCTAGCCTTAGGCTAAGTCCAAATGGAATGGTCCACATTATCAAGGGAGATGTTTTGAAGATTTTTCATGATAGGATGGAGTGGAAATTTTGGGGTTAAGGCCCTCAATTTGGTGAGATTTTGAGACATGGCCAATTTGGGGCAATTTGGGGCTTTTGGACTTAGGTTGAAATCAAATGAAATTGAGGTTTCACTATGGCCAATTGAAGGTCAATTCTGATTTATGGGGATGTTATGAAGGTTTTTCAACACATATTGTGGCAAATTGAGTGGACTATGGGTTCAATTTGGTGGAACCAAGTCATAGGGCCAAAATTGAGGTCTTGATCTAAATAAAAATTGGGCCCAAATGATGGACCAATTGAGCTTGGATTTGGCCTAGATTGGTCATATCAAGGGTGAATTTGAGTTTAGAATTGAAATTGGGGTAAATTGAGACCAATTGGATAGACATTTGGGGTAATTTGGGGAAAATATGGTCCTTTAAAGGGCAATTTTGGGGTTTTGATCAAAGATGGTCAAATTGGTCAAATTGAGTCATGTGATAGTTGAGAAAAATGAAATTGAGAATATTTAGAAGGTTTTAGGAATTTTTGGGGTTTTGGGCTGAGGAGGGGTATTTTGGTAATTTGTCCAATTTTTGTGATTTTGGGTATTTTTGGGTGTTTTCAAGGTGTCTGAAATGATTTTTGAACCAAGTTAGGTATTTTGGGTAGATTTGGGAATTTTGGCCAAATTTGGGATCCCAAAGGTATCTAGGTAATTTGGGGGAGTTTAGGGGCAAAAGGCTAGGTTGGGTATCTTGGTAGAGTTAGAGTGTCAACCACCATCAGTAAGCCATGGACCAATGGAAACCCCATTTTGGGTTTTCTATGTAGTGGTCTTAGCCAAACCCTAGCCTAGGGCTAGTAGGTTTAGGGGACCATCTACATGAGTTTCCCAAAGGCTCAAGGGACCAAAGTTAGGAAATTCTGGGTTTAGGGTAGTGAGTGATTGTGAGTATAAGTGATTGCAAGTGAGTGCCTTAGCCCTAGACCAATGCCCAGGGTCAACCCTAAAGTCCGACAGTCCTAAGGGTGACTCATCTTGAGTTTCCCCATAGTGACCCCACCTACAAAGTGCGAGAGGTTAGGACCAATATGTGGGATTTCAAGTTGAGTAAAGAAGAATGTAATTTCTAATGGTGAGGGTTCATTTTCTAGTTTTCTAAGAATAGTCAATAAGAAAGTCCTATGACTAGACCTTATGCTACAAAAGAGGAAAAACTAAACCTCAACCAAAAGTGATGTCAACATAAGATAACAAAAGAAATAAATTATAAATGTGACTAATCAAAAATTGGTTATAAATTTGATCTTTTTAAAGTATAAGACTTGATAAAATCTTAATCTTATAAATATAATATAGTAAGTAAAATTATTTTTAATAAAAATTTTTAAGTAGAGAAAATAAAAGAACTAAAATCTAAATTTAGAGAACTTACAATCTTTCTGAATTAGATAGGAACTCATATTTTCATAGTTCTTAAGTGTCACTTAAGGACAAGTAACCTTTTAAGTTTGAGGGATTTTGATGCACCTAAAATACATAGTGTTTTTAGACAAATTTTTATACCTATTTTTGATATATTGTGCTTTAATGGAAGGTATTTTTTTGTTTTTCTTACATATATAAATAAAAAAGGTGAAAAATGCTTAAGGGGGTGAAAAAGGATCAAATTTGGAGCAAAAATGTGAAAAATGTGCAAATGAGTTTTGGCGCCTAAGCGCTAGATCTGGCCCTTACGCGCAGGGTAAACAGAGAAGGCAGCGCCCAAGCATCAGGGGTCTCGCGCATAAGCGCTAGTGGCAGTTACTAGACGAGTAAAGTTAGTTTTTGCAAATTTCGAAGAGATTTTTGAGGCATCCATTGGCTTAATAGGTGGTTATAACCACCATGGACGAAAATTATCACCAAAGGATGCATCTCTTGGGGAAATACATCAAATCTAGACATATTTTGAAGAGTTTCCATGGCACCTCTATAAAATAAAGAAGAGAGGACTTTGAAAGGAGTCCTGAAAGTATTGGAAAGTTTTGAAAGTTCTCATTTGAGGAGTTAGTTCGGAGAGATTTTTAGGCACCACTTTTACTTTTATTTTATCTTTTTTATTATTTTATTTTGAGTGATTGTAAAGAGAA
>NW_018251297.1:4902-15556 GCF_001263595.1 Phalaenopsis equestris | reverse complement strand
TTTTCATCTACAAAACTCTAGTTATCTTTTTAAGTTGTTACTATTTTGTCAAAATATCAAAAATACCAAAAATATTTGAATTTTTATTACTGCAAAATATAACTAGTTTAAGTAATTGTATTTTTAAAAATAGAAAGTTTTCTAAAAAAACATATTGTATAAATTCCCTCTGGGTTCGATATTCTGGTCTTAATCAAAAAGTCCTATATTACTTGATAACGATACGTATACTTGCGTTGTATCCCAACATATATAAATTAAAAGTTAAATTCTTAATTTTTTTAGGATCAAGTTTTTGGTTTTTTTGTAAAGTAAGGAAATATAAGTGAAATATAATCTAAATTATTGTTGTACTTTGCATATTAGCAGTATCAAGAGGGATCAGTAGGCCACATGTTCAGGTGTCATCCAATTGGGGTATTATGGTTAATTTTGTCTATTTTTTGCCCAAATTGGGGTTTGTCATCAGTGATTTGACCAGTCTAGGGTGCCACAAAATTTTGGATTCAAAAAGGACCACTGGGATTTTGATCTGATTTTTAGGGTTTCAAGCCCACTAGTGAGACCAGGGATCAATGTTGATAGATCCCCCCCCCCAGTGGTTGGTGGTTACCCTTGAGGCTAAAAAGCAAGTTCCTAGGGTCTATGAGGAGACTCCTATGTTTTCTAATGGCTTTAAGTGACCTAGTTCATATCTTACCCGTAAAGGTCAATTTAGGTTTCCATACCTGAAGATAACCCTACGTCAGCCAACCAATAGGTTGGGCGCTTGAAGTTTTTTTTGAAGGGTCCCAAAATGTATAATCCTAGTTTATGACCATTGATGAGGTAAGTAGAGTGAATACTCACAAATGTGAGGTCAACACTAGTCTAACATAAGTAGAGTGAATAGACTGAATCCTCACAAAAGTGAGATGGTAGTTGACTAGAAAATCAACCACAAGTGGAGTGAATCCTCACAAAAGTGAGGTCAACATAAGTAGAGTGAACCCTCACAAAAGGATTTCAATGGGCGACCGAAGATGACATGGCAGGCGAATAGAAAAACAACCACAAGAAAATCTACCATGTATATAAATAAATTCTCACCTTCTCTCTAGGTGACTAGAAGGATGAGGGTTCTCAAAGCTTCTTTCCTTTCTCTAGAAAACCTATAGAATGTCTTAGACATGGCAAAAATATAAGATTTTCTCAAACCCATCTTGTTAAGAACTTATTTGAAGATAATATTCTTTGAGCTCCCCGTGACAATGAGTTGCTTCCAATATGGTAGTTGGTGATTAGCGAGGTGACAATGATAACATTGTATAGGGATTGCCCTTAAGTTGTAGGCCTATGTCTGTAAATGAGATGGGTAGATGAGAGTAACGGTGTGATATCATGGTGGTTGCACATAATTCACCCATATGAGACCTCTTCAAGCTAGCTCGATGGGATGGCTCTCCTCTAAAATGGCATGTAATATATCGACTATACTTATCACTTGAGCTAACACTATTTCATTCATGATTTCTTCAATAAGAGTCTTTTCTCTATCCCTTGGTGGTCACTCCATGCGTCATAAAATCCTTTAGCTTCCTAACTTTGATTATATCATTAATTAGACTTCAAAGATGATAAAACTTCTCAGTGGCATGACTGTGGTCCCAATGCCACTCACAACACTTTTTCAGGTCCTGTAGATATGCTCTAGATTTCATTAGGATTGCCTTCTTAAAATAATCTTTATTTTGGATGACCCCTTCCATTATCTTGACCATTAGAACTCTTAAAGGAGTCTTGCTGAGGATCTCATTAATTGGTATTGGTCATTCTCCATATCAAGCTAGTCATTGCTTGGTTCATCAGACTCATTTTTTTTTTCATAATGGGCCCTATTAGTCACATGATTATCTGAGTGCCTTCATGAATCCTCGAAGCTAAATTAGATATGAGGAAAAAGGTTATTTGTTGGTTTACATCCTTATTTATTAACAGTTCTTTTAGGTGGTTGATGATGGCTTGGGTCGATTATGAATGAATGTTGACCTCACTTTTGGTTGAGGTTTAGTTTTCCCTCTTTAGTAGCCTAGGGTCTAGACATAGGACTTTCCTGTGAATATTCCTAGAAAAGTAGAAAGGAACCCTAGCCATTAGAAACTCTAAACTCCTCTTTGCTCAACTTGAAGTTCCACATATTGGTCAAAACCTCTAGCACTTAGTAGGTGGAGTTAATATGGAGGATCTCAAGGAGAGTCCCCATAAGACTGCTTGACCTTAGGGCTAAACATGGGTGTTGGTTGAACATGGGTGTTGGTCTGGAGCGTGTACACTCACTTGCACTCACTATCACCCACAATCACTCAGAATCCTAAAACCCAAAATTGTTGACTTTGATCTCTTGATCTTTTGGGAGACTCGTGTAGATGGTCCCCTAGACCCACTAGTCGTAGGCTAGTGTTTAGCTAAAACCACTTCAGCTATGATAAGCACATAGAGGACCCAAATAGGGATTTCATTGGTCCATAGTTCATATAGGGTGGTTGGCACCAAATTCTACCAAAATGTCCAACTTGGCCTTTTGCCCCTACATTCACCCAAATTACCTAAACGCCCTTGAAACCCTAAATTTGGTCAAAACCCTCAAACTCACCCAAAATACTCAAATTTGTTCAAAAATCATTTCAAACCATTTCAAAATACCTAAATTGCCTAAATCCACCCAAAAATTCCAAAATTACCAAAATACCCCTAAACTTTCCAAAATTACTAAAATACCCTTGGCACCCCAAACTTCCCCAAAACCTCCAAAAACACTTCAAATGTTTCTAAAACCAATTTGGCCATTTTGACCAAAACCTCTAAATTGCCTTTAAAGGCCCAATTTCCCCAAATTTGCCTTAAATGTCCATCAATTTGGCCTCAATTCCCCTCAATTTGAATTCTAAACTCAAATTCATCTTTCATTTGATCAATCCAAACCAAATCCAAGCCTTATTGACCCATTCTTTGAGCTTAATTTTGATCCAAATCAAAATCCTCAATTTTAGTCATATGACTTAATCCCTCAAAATTGAACCCCATAGCCTACTCAATTTGCCCCAATTTGAATTCTAAACTCTTTATACGATCCTAAACTCTTCATAACACTCCTACACATCAAATTTGACCTTTAATTGGCCTTGATGAAGCCTCAATTTAACTTAATTTGAACCCAAGTCCAAAATCCCCAAATTTGCCCCAAATTGGCTATCTCCTCAAATTCCACCAAATTGAATGCCCTAACCCCAAAATTAACACCCAATTGATGTTGAAAACTCTTCATGACATTCATATAGACCATTTTCATTCATTAGTTTGGACTTAGCCCAACCTTAGCCCAACCTAGACTTAAGTCTAGTCCAACATGCCCAAAGTAACCAAAATCCCAAAATTCTTCAAATTGAGCTTCCAATTGAACTTAAAATTACATCAATCCTTCACAAAAAATCTTCATTACAATAATTTACATAATTTTGAACAATCAATTGAGCTCAAATTCATGGCTAACCTGAACCAAACCAAACTTTTAGCCATTTTGACCCAAATTGGACCCATGCACCAAAATTGACTTAGCCATGCCTAAGCCACAAAATTGATGACTCCAAAGTCAGAAAGTACACCCTATGGACCAGGCTAGACCCACCTAAACCATCCAAGGTGAGCTATGGACCAATGGTTCCTTGATTTAAGCAATTTCACCTCATATTTAGCCTAAACTCAAATATATTCTTCTTCATTACTTACCCTTAGGAGTTAACCATTATTAGCATCTCCCTGACCTCCTTGAGCCAAGAAGTGACCAAAATCTAGCCAGCCACCACCTCACCCTCCGAAAACTGCAAGCCCAAGGGAGCCCCAAGTGGCAAAAACCAAAAATTAAACCTCCCTGACTTGGCTCTCTCCCATTGGCCATTAGAGCCTTTCTTTCCTCAACCTCAGCGTGCTTTAGCACCCAACTCTAAGCATTGAGCTCCACAAGGTAGCCATTGTTTTAAATGGATCTCTCCATGGCCAAGGAAGAGAGTGCTTGGAACCTTAAAGAAACTCTGTCAAAATCTCACCAGAGCTTCTCCAAACCATCCCAAGTGCAATCCCCTTGCTGTCAGCCACTGGTAGCCACCCCTTTGAGCCAATTTCTCCACTGAAATTTGTCCTAAAACCAGGATAGAACTTTCCATAGCTCCACAGTGCACCAAACTTCAATTAATTGTGCACACACCGTCCTCACAATGAGAGAAGTTGATTCCCCATAAAATCCCCCTCTGAAACAGCCCCTAGCTTAGACTTTCACCAACACCTGAAATCCACTTTGATTGAAATCATACCTAGACTATTCACCAAGGCTTGGGACTTCATCTGGAGGTTTGTTGGGGCTAATCAAAGCTACCACAACCATCTGATTGAGGCCTCCCCTCTCAGACAAAGGTATTGAATCCCAACCCTAATCCGAGCTTATTTTGGTTCACCATGCGTATTTATTGTATTTCATACTGTATAAGCCGCATAGATAGGTTTGTCATCAGTAGATGAAGGTTTTGAAATAAACCCCATGTAATTTGGTTGAGTCTAGACGAAGGACGAAGATCTTAAGGTTTTAGTATTAAGGTTTTAGTATGAACGACTTACGGGTTAGGTCACTTGGGGACGATGAACAAATGTCGTCTGATAACGCGTTTATTTATTTAACGATCTTGATGAAGCCAAACAAAGATATGGTTCATAAAGCATGGTCTGTGTGGAGGCTACGTGGCTTGCGGCGTCAAATGGCAGAGCGACGCGTGTGCGGTTTAGAGCTGCCTAGGATGCGTTGGCGCTGAGCTAGATAAGTAAATAAATCAGGATTTTCTAATTTATTTAAATACCAAAGCTTTAAAAAATCATATCTTTGCATAGAAAAATCATAAAAATAAAAGAAAAATAATGCACTCGCTCAATTAACAGAGGAGAATAAAGTGGACTAAAAATAAAAATTATTTGTCAAACATATGATTTTTAATGGATTAAACACCCTCTGTGGTATTTCAATTCTCCATGACTAAATATTGCTCACCATGTCTTGAAATTTTGAGGGTTTATTCCTCATGATAGAGGCTATGTCGTCTAATTTTTCCCAGATCAGAGGACTTTCCTACGCTTCTAGCCCTAATTTTCAAGCTAAGGTGACCATTTTGGCTTATTTTAATTATATAAATCAAAATATCACTTGAAAAATTATGGGAATAATTTTAGTAGGTTTCCAGTGGTTAGAGAAGTCTAAGAAAACTTTTATGATGTTTTGAATTACCTTGTGAATTTCAATATTTAATTAAATGCAACTATCTTGTATTAATTTATGTAAATTAATTACTTATCAAAAAGTGACAAAATCAATCCCACATTGTTCATAAAAATCATGTCTATTCAATGTAAGAATTTGAAAGATATTTGGCTAAGTTTAAGTACTAAAGTTGATTTTCAAAGAAACATTGTATCTTTGTACAAAAATAATTATAATAAATCAAATACACTTGGGAAAATTATGAAAAGTGATTTTCTAAGTTTCTTGTGATCAGGGGCACTTAGTAAAAATAAAAGTTATTTTTGGTAAAATACTTAATTTTTTAGCCTTATTTTAAATTTAAAGTAATTAAAATAATTAAAAATTTCCAAAAATACTAAAATAATTTAAAATGTTCCCAATTGTTCTCTAATCACTTCGGACTCATTAAAATACTTTTTCCTAATTTTCCATAAATTAAAAGTAAATTTTAAAGGCTTAAAAGTGAATTTTCCTTGTTCTCCCATTAAAATAATTATAATAAATTAATTCAAAAAATCATGAAATGTTGTCTAAGTGTTTCTCTGACCTTAGGAGACCTCTAATAATTTTTCCATAAATACAAACTTTATCTTGAATAATTAAATAAATTAACATTTGAAAATCCTATCTTATAAATTTAAATACTTTTCTAAATTTAATTAAAATTTTGAGAGGTCCACATATTCTCCTCTAAAACATTATAGTTACCTCATGGATATGACACTCTAAACCCTTAAAGTCATTTGAGTTGTGTTTAAAGAGTTATGAGGTGAAGTGCCCCAAGGGCAAAGTGTTAATTTTATACTTTGGTGCGTTGATCAAAATTTAGAATTAACCAAAGGAAAATGAGTAATCTTGATCTTAATAAACATATTTAGATGATTGAAATACAATGGGATTAAAAGGTATAAACTCATTCACCACCCTTGCACAACATCAACAAAATCATACTTCTCCTACTCTTCATGACTTCCAAGTTAATAAAGATCAAATGATTCTTAAGTGATTTCCTTAAGCTAGAAAGATGATAATTTACTTTTCTTAAGCCTAAAGTTGAGGATGGTTTGACTATTTGATAAGAATGCATATCACTTGAATCAAAATCTTGATAATCACCATTTCACCTATCATGATTGTTAAAGGTTTAGTAATGACCTAGGCTCAATTTCTAAACTCAATTGATCGGATTTAGAAGATAACATGATTGGTGATTAATGTCTTTAAACATCACAATCCTGAACTTAATTGTGGGCACCTAATCTTTAAATGACCTAGACTTGCCTTAGGGGCACCCACTCACATAACTCTTAAATGAAACATCAATTGACTAATCGAGTATCCTATCCTCGAGGTAATTGAATTGTCAGGTTTCACTGAGCAATAGTCACCCTCTAGCCTCTAATGATTAATGGAACAATATGATAATTTCAAAAATGAACTTGGAATATTTCAAGAGATATTCATATGACCCGGGGGCATGCCTCGAGCACTTTTAAATCTATTGGACATTCTGAAGGGCAAATTAGACTTGTCATTTTTTGTTCTAAAATCATCTACTAGGATCTGTTGAGATTCAATAAAGTCATAATTTGGGGTTTAGTAACTAAACCTTCATCACCTCCTGCAATTTAAATTCCTTGCAAAATTATATACATGTCTTGCAAGTACTGACCTTTCAGTTGGTGGAACGAGAAGACTCGTCAGATACTCTTTTACAGTTTACAGTACCGTCTTTTCTTGTACTTTCCACGCTGTATTTTTTTATGCTTTTAAAACTTGCATGTTAAATAACGATGACACCCTGCATGAAAATCAAAATAGTTAGGATAGCCATAAAACCAAAAATAAAATTTAAATTTAAAAAGATAAAATTTACCGCCACAACATTCAAAATATAAGACAGCTCAAAATTTAATCACAAACATTACAAAATATAATTAATCAAAATTTAGTAACCTACGATTGCTAACGAGACTTCCCACGGTCTAAATGAAAATACGGAATTCATTAAATTGAGTTTAGTAAATTCAATTGGACTAAGTGAATCTGATAGAAAATAGCGGTACCAGAATGAGGGAACCGTAGGATCCCGACCAGTGTCATTCTAATCAACTTTAATATACCCCATAATATTTTAATGATCATAACCATAGGTACACCTGATTTGACATTATAACTTGACACATTAGAAAACTTAAATTTTTCATGACGAGGGGCTTGGAGCTGGCACTGTGGACAGCACATCCATCTTCAACAGCAAGAAGATCTACCACAACACATATTTTCTTAGAATTGAACAACAAGCCATAGGAATTTGAGGTTGTTTGCTTATGCAACATAAATCCTCACCTTTTTTTTAGGCCTTTATATAGTTCTGCTGAATAATATAAGCCCTAACTTGTTTAGGATTCCAAGGTTGTCATTTGTCACGACCTAAATCCTCACATCTTCCAAGCTATTTGTGTGGTTGTTTCACATGAATGTAAGCCCTAAACACATAAAATTAGCAGGATTAAACGTTTAAATATTTCTCCTCAAAATTGAAGGTCTCAAAACTGAAGCCAAATAATAGGATAGACTGGGAAGTCGCCAAGGTTCTCCTCCAGATCTATGACTTCCCTAGTTCTTCCTCTTTCGGATTCTACAACAAAATGTTCTAAATTTGAACCATTCCCCTTTCACACCTCTTTCTCCAATTTCGTTCAAAAGTCTTATTTTTTTTACGTCTTTGAAGATAATATATCCTGATTTTTGTCGAATTTTTATTGAGAGTTTTCTTAGGTGACTTCAATTTTCTTTTCCGAACCCATCTTAATATAAACTCTATTTAATTCTTCGTATTAGATATGGGAACTTGTCGGGAAAGAAAATGGTTTTGCAGACCAAACAGATGTCATTTATTTTATTAGTTTATTTGATCGAGCCTCACCCTCATGTCTTGTGTTTATCTTTTGAGATAGATACAGGGTTTGAGGTATAATGCTCTTTCATTTAAACTTTGAAAAATATGGGGTTGGTTTAATTTCATATTTTTCTAAAACTATATATATATATATATATATTAAATGTCCTTCCAAAGCGAGCGAAATGATTCCGATTCCAGCGACCGATAGCTTCCAATGGGCAACTCCACAACCAAAATAGTGCCGACAATGAAGCAGAGAGGGAGAGGGGGGTTGTACTCTTCTTCTGAGTGGTAGTTGTTGGCTAGTCCCAAAAATTCGGCCAGTGACTTTGATCTCTACAATCTCAATGTGTACAAAAAAAAATAACTTCTTTTAATCCTTGAATGAGGGGAGCATGAGCAACTGTGGGTTCTAATCATTAAGCCTCTAACATTTTCTTCTGGACACATTTGCTGGAGGTGCACAGGGTATTGCTTTGTCTCAGATGAAGGTGAAGGGGAGCCTGCGATCAAGACCTTTTTGAGTTTCTATGTACTTGGAAACTGTGCAACAAATTTTCGCTTAAATTTTATAAATGATGTGATCACCCCTGTCGGTAGTTCGTTAAACAACCTAAGAGTTGAGTCCCTCGGTGTGGTGAAGAAGAGTTAGCACTTCAGTGCATTGTTGATATTTAGCAGACACACAGTCAACTTGAATGAGGTAATTTGATCGGTTGAGTCTATTTGCCCCTAATAAGACTCAAGTGTCTGCATCTTGAACTATTATGGTGGCTCAACATTGAAGATCTGTTGAAAGAATGTATTCTTTAACTGGCATGGTGGGTCAGTACACCTGTTATGGTATGTTTCGATCAGTGTCAACTTAGCACTATCGAGGAACTGGGTTACATCCTCGCTTTCCAAGACCGAGGGGACCTCTTTCGTTAATTGTTTTTCAGACATCCTGTTGGGGTTGCTACTCCTTCTACCAATCTAAGGCACCTTTATTCCTTTCTAGCATCTTATCTTTCAAATCCTGGATCAATTGGGCTACAAATTCTCTAGTGCATTCCATATTTTCATTAGTCCCTGTTGTGAGGTCCTCTTCCATGCATGGCTCCTTTTCTTATTGTTGGCATAATCCACACTCAGAATATTGAATCTGAGATGGTCTAAAAATCACAACTAAGGATTAGAGCGTAAACTAAGGAGAGATAGAGGGGGAGAGCAATGATTAATAATGTTACCTTCATAAAATATTTCTCCTGCTTATAGGGGAGATGGTATAATGACGATATTATTTTTTAGTTTGCGTTAGAAAAAGTTTTGTACTAGGGAATTTCTGAAGATTTACAAGTATAGACTTGTCATCTAGCCACCTTTTGGCCTGGCTAACTAAGCTAGCTGACTTCAGGTCGACAGGGACAACACAGTCAGCTAAGCTTGGTCGATGTGGTCTAGTCGATTGGTCTAGCATGATTGACTATTCTCATCCTTGGTGAGGAGTCTTTGGAGATTCATGAGATGGTTAGAGATACTTTTTATGGGACCGGGTCTTCCTTTGGATCAACTCTATTCGGGGGTATGTTATCGCATCGAGTCGTCTTTTCTGTAGTGGTTGGCTCGTATACTCTTTTCTCTCATTTTTGGTTGGATGGCTTGTGCTTGGATCATTCAATCAACTTCTTGTTTACCTCGTGGCTCAATCAGTTTTAGACTAATTGGCTTGGTTTTTTCAATCAGGCGGCCCCAATAAATTGCTGGCAATGCACTTGCGCCTTCGTCATACTCTTCCCTTGTGTTTGATCTCTTTAAGATCAATGTTGATGTCTCTTTGATGTACATATTTTATTTTTTTGGTTGGAGCTTATTGTGTGTATTATAGCTTTAGTTAGTTTGATTTGGGTATGTGACAACGAATTTATATATGCTTATAAATACAAGAATTTGATATTGTTGCTAGAATATTTAAGTCCCCAGCAACGACGCCAAAAACTTGACAACGATTATAGATTTAATAAAAATGTGTATAAAATATTCAATAATTACAAAGTCACACTTATCAACGCAATTATATGTATCGCTCAAGTAATGCAGGGCTATAATGGAGTCCTGGATATTGATCCCATAGGGAGTAATACTAGAGGCTACAAACGAGATTTTAGAAAAGCAATACTTTAATCATAAAAATGAAATTCAATTTTCTTATCTGTCACTAATAGACAATTGAAAAAAATATGTAATTAAATAACTAATTATACTAATGAGGTTTTTAATGTGATATTCAATATATAAGAAAGCATAAATCTCCTTGTTAAGAAATTATAGTGAATGGATAAAGTGAATCAGTTCAATTTGTATTGTGCCAAGTGGGAGCATACCTATTCTTTACCCTTTGGTCCAGACATAAGGAACATTGACTAATCCTACGCTTGTTTACTGAATCT
>NW_018251297.1:3291-4671 GCF_001263595.1 Phalaenopsis equestris | reverse complement strand
AAGTGAAAAGATCATCACAACTTCTTTAACCTTCTCATGGCTCAACCAATTCAAATCACCTTTTCACAAAATCTCAAGACAAGGAGAAAGACAGAGAAAACTACTCATAACTCATGGAGAAGATACGACAAAACTTGGAACTTATAAACAAAAGCAAGGTCATACAAACTTCAATAAGTAAATATCACTTATCTCTAATTCCTCCACAAGAAAACTCCTCTAAGTTCCTCTAAATCTCTTCCTTTCTTTACAGCACACAGAATTATTCTTTGAAGCGGCAAGGAGGAAGAAATTTCTCACTTTCCCTCCACGCTTACAATCTCTCGAATAATTTCTCATAATACTAACCCTAAATTAAACTCTCTAAACTCTACAAACAATAGAAACTCAGCAGACACCACCACGGGACTCCTTTTTTTTTCGACCCAAATGTTTCTCTTAAAATTGTAGAAGAGTTTTCCAAGAGTTGCCTAAGCGTCCCTTCAAAAATTATCCACATTCAATGCACCTGTTAAGAGAAGTGCCCTTCTCACCGTCGGCGGCCTCGATGGCGCCGTTGGCGGCCTTCCAGAATATTTTATTATGGACCCTTCTATAATATTTAATTCTGGACTCTCGGGAAAAACCCGCCGTCGGCGCCCAAGATCAAATCCTCATATTTTTGTCCCTTTTGCTCCAAATTTGCTCCTTTTTGCATCTTTTTGCTTCAATGACCATAATTCAACATACCTGTAATAAAACATCAAAAAAACCTTTCTTTAAAGTGTAATATCATCAATATTAGTATAAAATAGGTATGAAAATCTTAGCATATTTTTCTTTGGTAAAAATCCCCCAAACTTAATTATTATTTGTCCTCAAGTAATTTTAGTACTACATAAAAGTTATGATCTATTGTAATAAAGTTTTAATTCAGAAATACTATAAGTTTGATTTAAGTAACTACCATAGTGAGATTTTCAGAAAAAGCTCAAGTAATTAAATTAACTTTGTAGGTACAAGACTATCTGGTTATCAAGTTTAAGAGTTCTAGTTTTCTGTTCATTTCAAGAATGATTATATGTTGTAATATAAAGTCACTTAGAATATTCAAATGATAGGAACTTCATGAGAACACAACTAGTAAAAGATCTAATCCATAAATTTAATTTCAGGAATGTATTTAAGTTTTCCCTTTAGGTAGGTCCATTGAAGCCAATTTTTGATTAGGCATCTCCTCAAGCTTCTCCTCACTTTCATTTTTTTTTCTTTCTTTCTTTTCTGTTTTTCATTTGAAATGCTTTCAATCCTATATATTTTTCTTTTCTTTTCAGGGATTGTTGTCAATCCTTTCTTTTTCCTTTTTCAAGTGAGGATTACTATATCTGGATAGCCTTTAAT
>NW_018251297.1:2854-3072 GCF_001263595.1 Phalaenopsis equestris | reverse complement strand
AAATATTCCTTTAAATCTACCATAATATTTAAATATCTACAAAATATAGTTATCTGAATTAAATTCACTACAAAAAATCATATTAATAATTTTTTAAAATATAAAAATTGAGAACGTCTAATAGTTAATCTTTTTTTTCCCTCCCTCAAACTTAAATTTTTCAATATAGAATGATATAGTTGGAAAGAAAAATTCTAAATATAAATCATACCTCAGTA
>NW_018251297.1:601-2783 GCF_001263595.1 Phalaenopsis equestris | reverse complement strand
TTTCTATACATATAAATCATTAGAGAATTTGCTGGGTAATGAAATTTTGAAATAAGTACAAAACTAAACATTATACAAACACAATATTTCGCTAACACATCCACAATACTAAAGAAAAAATACTAAACAAAAAATAATTACAATTAAAATGCAAAATTAAAAATAAAAAATCACATCACATTACAATTTACAAATTTCAACTACCACATCAAACAATTATAACAATAAATAAAAATTATCCAATTGCAACATAAAAATAAAAATAAAAATGAAAGTACAAACACACAAACATCTATCTTTATTACAAAATTACAAAAATAAAAGTACATCAATTACTATCATATATCAAAATCCCATACTATATCCTCGTCTCCCTGGTCAGCAGGTGGATTGGTCTGATGCTAAGTATAACAGGGGCATTCAGGAAAAATAACATCAGGCTCACCCCTGTAGTGTCGGGCCTGAGCTTCGTAGTAAGCTATCTCAAAGTCGGAATGCCTCTGTAGGTACTCACTATCATAATCATGTCTGCATTCTAATGCCCCAATTCTTTCATTTATTTAAGTGATTAAATGATGTACTAACCCAAATAAACATTTACAACACAAAATCTTACAATTATATAGAAATTCCAAGAGTTACAGTACACGTTGTACGACACACATAAGTTTGGTATTTTCTCAACCTCAATACATGAATTCAACATCACAATCTAAGCCACAACACTCTAAACGCTGAAAACAAACATTTTATGCTCAATCTTAACTATACTGAGATCTAAAAGCAAATTTAGAAAGTGACCTAAACATATAAGTTCAAATCAAATCACACACTTAGACATATAGGTGGCAAAGTAAATCTACTACTCTTCAGATTCTGTGCTTGTTTCTCCTCTGATATCACCTATTGATTGAACATGAATGAAGAGGTTATAGAAGGGTCGGTATGGGAATTCTTCAGTAGAGTCCTCTTTATCAATCCCATCTTCCTCATCTATTGTATCAAACTTCCTTCGATATGTCCAGAGTGGTCAAAATGCTCTTTCATCCTCCAGTCTAGATGATCGAAAAAATCAGAGATATTATTAATTGCATTCATAAAATTTTGTACCTCTTTCTTCAGTTTCTTGATTCTGCAAGGATCACTAGTGTCTTGTCCGGAACTAAAGGCTGAATAGGAAGTGAATTCTGAGACAATTGATCCACAATAATAGTAATATCATTCTCATCTTCATTCGCTGGGAACTTCTCAATTCGGTCCAAAGGATTCCAAGGTAGAAGTAATTTTTCCCAATTCTCATAAGATACTTGGAACTGTCGGTAAAGTAAGAAAATTGTTGAAGGATGTCCAAGCCCATAAGTTGATCTATGAATGATCAGGCCCAAAATAGACTTCACAATTATCGATCCAATATCAATCGTAGTCCTATTTGGATGCAGTAATTCAGAATAGCACTTTCCTTAGTAACTTTACTGATCTTCATCGTCGGTAATAGTTTTGCAGAAATGAAGAAGTGTCAGTGTTTAGAAACGCGGTTTAGAAGTGTCGCAGAAAAACTAACATACTCGTTTTCTCTCATTTCCCATTCTTCAGTCTCATCCGTCAAATATTGGTAGATCTCATTCATTAGGTTTCTTGTCGGGATGAAGTTGGAATAATGGCAGACAGGAACATTCTCAATCATATATAACTCATTAATCCATGCAGGAGTAAATGTTATCCATCTACCTTGCACAAAGGCGACTCCCTGGTTGATTCCATGCAAATTAACATAAAACTCCACCACAGGAATGACTACGACGGATGTAGTGGAGCATAACACTTCTCATCGTCATCGCACAATCATCTCTTCAATTTTTGTCGAAGGATTGTTCAATCCTCGATTCACGAATCCTCTTTCTTTGATTAATCTCCTCTTTATCAACACTTTATTGAAGATTCGCTGCGTCTCGGAACTAATGAACTTTCTCCGGTTAAACACTTGAAATCTAAGGTTTTCAGTGGAATTGGACGCCATAAGGATAAATTTGGTGGAGTTTCAATTTGTTTTTGGGGTAATACAAACTTAAGAACTGACTTTGGAAGTTTATATGGAGTAACTCCCACCTAAAATCGCAAAAAACCATTATTTCAAACTCTGGAAACCGTCATCCCTCCGTTCTTGCTGTCGGCGGCGTCGAAG
>NW_018251297.1:0-591 GCF_001263595.1 Phalaenopsis equestris | reverse complement strand
GTCCGTTGGCGCCGTCGGCGAGCCTTTAGAATTAATTGCCTTGAATCTCAGGAAAAACCTGCCGTCAGTAGCATAGAGTCAGCAGCGTCGAGCCCGCCGTCGGCGCCCAAGGCAAAAATTTCACAGTTTTGCTCTGGTCCGAATGCATTCCAATTTTCTCTATGGATTCAATTTTTATGATGATTCAAGGGTAAATATGAGTTCAATGCTACCACAAATTAATGATAATTTCAAATAGAAACACTATAATCGTAATTAAATTAAAGATAACTATGGGTTGCCTCCCATAAAGTGCTTGATTTAACGTCGTCAGCCCGACCTATTCAGGTATTACTTAGGTTGAATGACCATTAAAACCTCTTTAAAATTTGATCTTTTTTCCCTCAAAATACAGCTTTAATCTGTGTCCATTTACTTTAAATCTATTTCCAATCTTTTGATCTTCAATTTCTACAGCTCCGTAAGTATAAACTTGAGTCACAGTAAAGGGTCATAACCAACGAGACTTCAATTTCCAAGGGAATAACTTCAGCATTGTATTGTAAAGCAAAATTTCTTATCCTTTGTTGACCTCACTTTTGGTTGAGGTCT
>NW_018251296.1:32116-39485 GCF_001263595.1 Phalaenopsis equestris | reverse complement strand
ACATCTACCTAGGTCTAAAGGGCTTAGTGGTGACTTAAGCTAAAATCAAATTTGATTAAATAAGAATTAGAAGAATGAATATAAAGTAAACATCTTTGAACACCCTAAGCCAAAATTTGAACTCAAATTGGCTAAGTGTTTCAATAACGCTAACTTGCCCCTTTTAAGGATCTTCACCCACATAACTTCCAAACGAAATTCTAAGTGATAATTACCCTACTCTTAGGGATAATTTAAACATTAACGTTCTCTGAGCATTAAAGGTATTCATAGGATGAATTATTAAGCAGCATAATAAGTTTAAATAAGCTCGAGGCTTTTCATCAAGTAGTGAGAGGAAAGCATGGACGTGTTTTATCCTCTAGACCTGTTGGATACCGCAGAAGTCTACTAAACTTAATATATTTTGCTTAACAAAATTCATCCTTAATCAAACCAATAGGGACCCACCAAGATATGACTTAGGTTTAGGTAGGTCACTAAAACCTTACTTTTTCTGCTTTACATAAAATGCTCTAACATGCATTTTGAGTTTCACGTGGTGGAATGAGAAGACTCGCTAGGTACGCTTTTATAATTTATAACATTGTCTTTCTTAAGCTTTCCACATTGTGCTTACTTACCTGCATGTATGAACAAAACAAAAATTTGCATGCTAAACAACAATGTCACCCTGCATGAAAACTAAAACTGTCAGGATAGCCACAAAACCAAAACCAAAAATAAAACTAAAATCAATCAAGATAAAAATCACCTCTACAACATTCAAAATATAATAAAACTCAAAATTTAATCATAAAAATCACACAAAACAACTACTACAACTAAATTAAGACTTCTCTATCAGATGATCTGGAATCCCTCAGATGAGGTAACCTACGGTGGCTAACGAGGCTTCCCGCAGTCTAAATTAAATAATGAAACTCATTAAGATTGGTATAGTAAATTCATTTGAACTAAGTGAATCCAATAGAAAATAGTGGTGCAGAAACGAGGGAACTGCAGGATCCTAACCGGTGTCGCTCTAATCAACTTTAACATCCCCCATAAAATTTAAAGAACTACAACCATAGGGCCACCTGATCTGACATTATAACTTGTCACCCTAGAAAACTTAAACTCGCCACGATGAGGAGCTTGGAGCTAGCATGGTGGGCAACACAGCCATCTTCAACAGGAATACCTATCTTCCCCAGCTAAACCACTCCTTCCTTAGAATTAAACAACCATGCGATAGGATTTCAAGGTTGTCTGCTTATGCAACATAAATCCTCACCTCATCTTTAGGCCTTTGTACAAGTCTGCTGTACAAAATAAGCCCTAACTCGTCTTAGGATTTCGGGGTTGTCGTTCATCACGATCTAAATCCTCACATCTTCCAGGCAATTTGTGTGATCGTTCCACACAAATGTAAGCCCTAATTAAATAAAATTGGTAGGGTGAAACACTCAAATAATTTCTCCTCAAAACTAAAGCAAAACATTAGGATAGTTTAGGAAGTCACCGAGGTTCTCCCTTGGATCTATGACATCCCTTAGTTCTTCCTCCTTTGGACACTACATTAATTGTTGCAAACTTGAACCATTCCCATTTCACACCTCTTCGTCCGATCTCGTTGAAAATTCTTATCCTTTTCAAATCCTTGAAGATAATATTTCTTGATTTTTATCGAGAGTTTTCTTAGATGACTTCAGTCATGTAGGATGTAATTAACTATAGGGGCTTGCCCTTATAGGAAACTCGTCCAAACCCAGCTTAATATAAATCTTATTTAATTCTTCATATTAAATATGGAAAATTATGGGCAAATAAAATTGATTTTGTAGACAGAACGAATGTCACATATTTCTTAGTTTATTTGATCAATTCTCATCCTCAAGTCTTGTGTTTATTCTTCGGGATATATACAGGATTTAAGGTAAAACTCTCTTTCATTTGAACTATAAAAAATATCGGGTCAGTTTAATTTCAAATATTTTTCTAAACTTAAATATATATATATATATGTAAATTACAACATCCTTTCGAAGCGAGCGATGGGATTTTGATTCTGGTGACCGACAACTTCCTATGGGCAACTCCCCAAACCAAAATAGCGCTGACACAAGCTCATATGGAACATTTACTTTTTTTAGAATGTCTTTTGGACTATGCAATGCACCTGCAACATTTCAGAGATGCATGATTTTAATTTTTTAGTAATTTTATAAAACATGAAATGGAAGTGTTTATGGATGATTTTTTCTATATTTGCGACTTCGTTTGAGTTATGTCTTAATAATTTAGAAAAAGTTCTGGAATTATGTGAAAAAATCTAGTATTAAATTGGAAAAAATGTCAATTTATGGTTGCAGGAGGTATTGTACTTGGGCATAAAATTTTTGAAAATGACATAGAGGTAGATCCTGCAAAAATCCAAGTTATTAAAAAATTACCACCGCCTACTAGTGTTAAAAGGGTAAGAAGTTTTCTAGGACAGGCTGGTTTTTACAGGAGCTACATACAAAATTTTTCAAAAATAACTATGCCGCTATGTCAACCTTTAGAAAAAGATACGAAATTTGATTTTGATGAGGAATGCATAAAAGCATTTGAATTATTAAAGACAAATTTAGTCACTACACCTATAATAGTACCACTTGACTGGAAAAAATCATTAGGAATAATGTGCGATACTAGTGATTATGCTATTGGGGTTGTATTAGGACAAAGGCATGACAAAGTTTTTAAACTTATATATTATGCTAGTAAGACTCTAAATAATGCTCAAATTAATTATACTACTACTGAAAGAGAGTTATTAACTATTGTTTATACCTTTGATAAATTTAGAACTTATTTAATTGGAACTAAATTTATAGTGCATACAGATCATTTTGCTATTAAATAGTAATGCAAAAAAGGATGCTAAACCAAGATTAATTAGATGGATACTTCTATTGCACGAGTTTGATTTTATCGTAGTTAATTGAAAGGGAAATGATAAACAAATAGCTGATCATTTGTCTAGAATAGAAATAAAAATATTAACTAATTTTGTAAATGATATTTTAGAAAAGTTCCCTGATGAACAATTATATAGTATTGATGAAATGGATGTACCCTGGTATGCTGATATAGTCAATTATATTATAAGTGATATTTTACCACCTCATATGAAAAATACACAATTAATGAAATTTATATCTGATTCAAATGATTATATTTGGGATGACCCATATTTATATAAATAATGTAAAAATCTAATTATTGGAAGATGTGTGCCTTATGAAGAAACTCAACAGATAATTGAAAGATACTTTTGAATTTGGAGGACATTTTGGAACAAATAGAACTGCATATAAAATTTTACAAGCTAGATTTTATTGGCCTACTATTTTTAAAGATATTAATGAATATATTAAAACATGCAATAGGTGTCACGAGTAGGAAATATTTCTAGAAGAAATGAAATGCCTCCAAATTACACATTGGAAGTTGAAATTTTTGATGTGTGGGGATTAGATTTTATGGGACCATTTATGCCTTCATTTGGAAACTTATATATATTACTTGTTGTTGATTATATGTCCAAATGAATTAAAGTTATTTTTGTACCCAGATGTGATGCTCGGAGTGTTTCTAAATTTTTGATAATATTTTTACAAGATATGGAATGAATGCTGAGAGTAGTTATTACTGATGGAGGATCTCATTTCAGGAATAATATAATCAAAAAATTAAATAAGAAATATAATATTATGCATAGATTCTCTACTGCTTATCATCATCAGACTAGCAGTTCAGTAAAAATATCAAATCGTGAAATAAAATGAATTTTAGAAAAAAATGTAAATCCATATAAATTGTATTGGTCTGCTAGATTAGATACTACATTACAGGCATACAAAACTACTTATAAGACTCCTATAGGAATGTCCCCATATAGACTTATTTTTGGAAAAGCATGTCACTTACCAGTAGAATTGGAGCATAAAACATTTTGGGCTATTAAGGAATTTAATTTTAATCTAAAAGATGCTAGTGAGAAAAGATTATTGCAACTCAATGAACTTGAGGAAATAATAAATGAAGCATATGATAATGCAAAAATCTATAAAGAGAAAATGAAAATATGGCATGATCAGAAGATTATTAAAAAAAATTTTGAACCTGGATAAGAAGTTCTACTGTATAATACAAGATTGAGATTGTTTCCCGGAAAACTGAAATCCAGATGGTTAGGACCATTTAAAGAGATTAAAGCGTATCATTATGGAACTGCTGTTATTAAAGATCTTAACACTGGAAATATTTTTAAAGTTAATGGGCATTGTTTGAAACACTATTATGAAGGGCACATACCTCAATGGCACATAATGAAGGGCACATACCTCAATTTAAAGAAGTTTAAATGTTAAGTCAACCCAACTAAACAAATGGTATAGCAGGCTGACGACGTTAAACCAAGCACTTTGTGGAAGGCAACCCATATATATATGTCTATGTATTACTATTTCATTTGATAAGTATCTTATATATTAGAAGATAATAATCCTACACAATTGCATTCATTATAAATTAAGTCAAATATTAGTATTGGAGAAAAAGTTGGAATTAAATTGAACGAAAAATGAAATTTGCAAATTTTTGGCCACTAGCGCCGACGACGCCCAAGAAAGCAGGCTTCACTGCCAGCAACGCCAATCGGGAGTGCCGACGGTGCCGACAGCGGCTTGACGGTTCAGATAGCTTTTGGCAGAATTTGGTGGGATTTCACTCCGTAATAACCACCGGGAGGTGTTTTTAAAGTCCTAAAAACAGCTTATAACACCTATGAACTTCCTATTTTCAGATTCCATGGCTTCCAATTCCAGAAATACTTCAATGTATGAAGTTTTCAATAGAAGAAAGTATTTTAGTTTTGATGCGCAGAGATTATATGATCAAGTTATTATAAAGAAGAGATTGATCAAGGAGAGAGGTTGTGTTATTCATGGATTGATCAATCTAAGTGCCCCGGTTGACAAGATCATTCTGTAAAGGTGATGGGAAGTTCTGTGTTACACAACCGCTACGGTTGTTGTACCTGTAGTAAAGGAGTTCTATGCAAATATAAAAGGAATTCCCCAAGGAGTTGTCTTCGTACGAGGTAAGGCTGTACCATTTACTCCTGCGAGGATTAATGAATTGTATATGATAGAAAATGTTCTAATCTATCATTATGCAAAGTTTTTCCCCACACAAGATTTGATGCAAGATGTTTAAAATTTTCTGACTGATGAAAGTGATATCTGGGAGGTACGAGAAGAGGGATATATTAGTTTTCCTGCTTCATCACTTAATCCAATTTTGAAGCAGTGGCATTTCTTTATTTGTGCAAAAGTACTCCCTACTGTGAAGATTAGTAGTCACCAAAGAAAGTGCTATTTGAAACTACTGTATTCAAATAGAAAAACCTATTAATATAGGATAAATCATATTTAAATCTGTTATGGGCATCATTATGAATGGACCAATTTATGGACTTGGGCATCCATTTACAATTTTTTTGATTTGCAGACAATCCCAAGTGCCATATGAAAGTTGAGAAAAAGTTCTACTAACTTGGGAGCCCATGATCCCTATTGATGATCATTATGTTGGAAATGGAAATGAAACATTAAATAATTTTATAGATCATTCTTCACATGCTTCAACTCCATTAATACCACCAACAATTAGAAGTTTGCTTGCTTTAGAGAAGAAATTGAAGAAAATTGAAAGGGAACTTCTGAGTAATATGAATGTAGTGGGAGATCTTATGTAACTTTTTCATCACCAAGATTGGAGAATGAAAGAAAATTTTGATCATACTGGAACTTTTGAAGCAGGATTTGTTTGGATGTTTAAAGAAAATGGGTGGGTCAAAGAAAATTCAACAGATCAATTCCCGTACCGATCCTTCTAAAAATTATATGTTCATTACCAATCCATGGGAGATTTAAGAGGAGGTGAAAGAAAGAAAGATGAGGCGAAATGACAGAAGGCTTTGAATTCTCTACTTGCTTGAGAATATTTTTGTATTTAATGTAATTGTGTGGATTTGATTTGATTTTGTTTGGTTTGTTTTTGCTTTAGAATTCTTAACTTTAATTATGTGTATAGTTTTGTATCAGTGTTTAGTGTTGTAGCTTTATTTTGAAGTTGATTTATAACTAGTTTTCTTAATTGGTTTGTTGTTGTTTGTGAAAATGGTTGTTTGTGAAATGTTTATTTGTGAATTATTGTTAGATAAAATTTTGTTTTAAAAAATACAAAAAAAAAAGTTTTGGAGTAAATTGAAAGGAAATTAAAAATTTGAAATATAAAAAATGAAAACATCGGACCTTCAGCGTCGATGGCGCCCTCGACCTGAAAGCAGTTTTTAACCCTTAGGAATTCATAATTTTTACCGTTGGCCACCATTTTCACCCTTAAGTCACCTTCAACCTTCGGCTAGGGCTAGATTTTGGGCGGATTTCAGGCAATTTAGAGGCAAAGGGACTTTGGATTTCATCTTCTCTAGGTAAGAGCTACACTTTAAACTAAAATTTTTTTTATTTTCAACAAGGATTTATCTCGCATTGCATAGATCCAAAAATTTTTAGTTTTTTGGAGAAATTTTGAGAAAATCCTTTGATGAAGAACCCTTATTTAGTCCTATTGATGATCATTATGTTGGAAATGGAAATGAAACATTAAATAATTTTATAGATCATTCTTCACATGCTTCAACTCCATTAATACCACCAACTTAATACCACCAACAATACCACCAACAATTAGAAGTTTGCTTGCTTTAGAGAAGAAATTGAAGAAAATTGAAAGGGAACTTCTGAGTAATATGAATGTAGTGGGAGATCTTATGTAACTTTTTCATCACCAAGATTGGAGAATGAAAGAAAATTTTGATCATACTGGAACTTTTGAAGCAGGATTTGTTTGGATGTTTAAAGAAAATGGGTGGGTCAAAGAAAATTCAACAGATCAATTCCCATACCGATCCTTCTAAAAATTATATGTTCATTACCAATCCATGGGAGATTTAAGAGGAGGTGAAAGAAAGAAAGATGAGGCGAAATGACAGAAGGCTTTGAATTCTCTACTTGCTTGAGAATATTTTTGTATTTAATGTAATTGTGTGGATTTGATTTGATTTTGTTTGGTTTGTTTTTGCTTTAGAATTCTTAACTTTAATTATGTGTATAGTTTTGTATCAGTGTTTAGTGTTGTAGCTTTATTTTGAAGTTGATTTATAACTAGTTTTCTTAATTGGTTTGTTGTTGTTTGTGAAAATGGTTGTTTGTGAAATGTTTATTTGTGAATTATTGTTAGATAAAATTTTGTTTTAAAAAATACAAAAAAAAAA
>NW_018251296.1:14626-31888 GCF_001263595.1 Phalaenopsis equestris | reverse complement strand
GCAAAGGGACTTTGGATTTCATCTTCTCTAGGTAAGAGCTACACTTTAAACTAAAATTTTTTTTATTTTCAACAAGGATTTATCTCGCATTGCATAGATCCAAAAATTTTTAGTTTTTTGGAGAAATTTTGAGAAAATCCTTTGATGAAGAACCCTTATTTAGTGGATATAGGTTTAAAATATTTTACATTTTAATTTTCAGAATTTTGGAATTCATTCAGATTTTTATTAATTTTTTTTGTAGATTTCCTATGATACCTAGAGCAAGCAAAAGAAAAATAGAATATCAAGAGCAAAAGTTTGTTAGTTTTAAAGTTAGTGCTCAATTTCATAGTCTTCATAAAAATAAAAAAGTGACTCCGGATCAAGGTTTGAAAAATCTGGAAGGGGAAGTTGAATGATTGATTATCGCTCTGCATTGCGAAAACTTCTGCTATTTTACTGCTGATGCGATAGTTGAGATAGTTATGGAATTTTATGCCAACTTTTTGAGGTTTTTGATGATTTCGTTATTGTTCACGGAAAAAGGGTGGACTTTACTTCAAGAAAAATAAATGAACTTTATCAGTTAGAACATATTTATAGATGCTAGTATCATTCAGTTTCTTTCACAAATGAGGCCTTAGATGAGGTTATTTCTTTTCTAACTAGTGAGAAAGGGGCTTGGAAAGTAAAGAGTGGAGTTAAAGTCAACTTTCCCCTTGCTATGTTAAATGTAGTATTTAAGGCCTGACATTATTTTATTTCTGGGAGAATGATTCCAACAAACCATCATAGTGAAGTGACCAAGGAAAGAGCCATCCTGAACTTCTGTATTCAGCAAGTGTTGGATATAAATGTAGGCTCTATTATTTATATAAACACTCGATCTATTGCTCTGAGAGAGACCACTGGTGGATTAGCACACCCTGTTCTTATTTACACACTTTGTGAGCAGGCAAGAGTTGATTTCGGACCAGATGAGGAGAGGATTGAGCCTCAAAGACCTATTGGGCCTGCAAACATTAAGACTTATGAGTCCCATGTTGATTGGAGATCTGGAAGTAAGGTCATGGATATTCCTTCTACTTTTAGGACCCCTACTTTTAGTGAGCCTACTCTTAGTTACCCCAGTAACAGGGAACTATTGGACCAGATAATGATTCAGCAGGGGATATTTTAAGGATGCATCATATATTACAAAATAGAGATGCCAGAAATGCTCATACAGATGATCTGATTCACCGGAAGTTTTAATATGATGCTGCTTATGATGATTCTTTGATGAGATACCTAAGGGGTGATCATTCAGTTCAGTTCCCTGTTCACTCCGTTTATACTCCATATCAGTAGCAGAAGTTGGGTCTTGATGAAGAAGAATATGATGACTGGTGATCTCTTTGTTATTTTATATTTGATTGTACTTTTTGATTGTTTTATGTGTTTTGTTATATTGTTTAGATTATTTGTTAGATTTTGAGACTCTGCTGTTATGTTATGTGAAACTGTAATTTGTAAAATAGTTTAGTTCTATTGTTAGTTTCAACATTTTGTTATGTATTGTAATTAACTCTTTCCAGTATTTTTTATATGTATTATGAGCAATTTAATGTTTTAAGCCTTGTAGTTTTTCATATTAGCACCTACAGTATTTCAAAATTTATTCTCAAAAATTAGAACCTTTAAAAAGTATGTATTTTTGTTATCTATTTAATGCTTTCTTTCATCCTTTATTTTTAAGTTTTTCATGCTAAATCTTTTAAGGATTTAAGCTTGGGGGGGAAAGAAAAATTACTTTTAAAAAGAAGGAACTTAATTTTATTTGTCCTCACCTAACTATATTTTCAAAATTTTAAAAGTAACATGACTTTTGGTGTTAAGGGTTAACTTTAGATAACTATATTTATGTTTCTAAATATATAGTAAATTTATAAGTAAAAATTTTCAATAATAAAGGTTAATTCTAGAGACTAATATATTTGGTAAAAGAGAATAAGACTATGTTTATTCTATTTTAAGTAAAGAAATCTGTATTTTTTAAGTATTAAAAATCTTAAAAAATTCATGTAAAAAGAAAAGAATTAAACTTTATGAAATCTTTAAGTGAATATAAATTTTTTTAAGTGAAGAAATATAAAATGTTTTAACTTTAAGAAGATGATAGTGAAGTTCAAAATCATTAAAGGCTATCAAGATATAGTAATCCTCACATATATAAGAAAAAAAGAGAAAAAAAAAGAAAAAAGAGGATATAAAATGATCATAAAAAAGAAAAGACAAAGAAAAGACGTGGGGAGAAGCTTGCGGAGATGCCTAATTAAAAATTGGCTTTACTTGAATCAACTTAAGGATAAAGGCTTAAACACATTTTCTAAACTTTTTTGAATGTTAACTAAATTATTAATAAAGTTTTGTGAAGTTCTTTTTCATATGAATATTCTCAGTGACTTTAATATGACAAATTGCAATTTTTTCTTGAAAAAAATAGAGGATCAGAAATCTTGGACTTAATTACTGAATATCCTTACACCTTTAGTATTAACTGGAGTTGCTTGGAATTTCTCCTAAGTTATACTATTATGTTTAGAGAACTAAATTATGGAAATTTACAAGTTAAATTCTTTACCATAAGTCATATTTTTATGTAGTAGAGGAGTTACTTGAGGACAAGTAACATGTAAGTTTGGGTGATTTTGATACACCGAAAATATATCTTTCTTTAGAACCATATTTTTTACTTTTTTTTTGTGATATTGCACATTAATGGAAGGTATTTTAATGTTTTCTTGCACCATGTTGATTTTTAGGACTTAAAGCAAGAAGGAAGAAAAAAGGATGGAATTTGGAGTCAAAATGACATTTTTCAAGAAATACTCAACGCTGGCCGTGCAGAACAACAGAACAACTGAGAATTTTACTCAGCGCCGATAGCGTCAGAATAGCTCCAACAGCGCCAATGTTAGTGCAACCCCTGTTTCTAGAAGATTTGATGTATTTGGATGATTTTTGAAGAGTTTTTGGAGGCACCTCTATTTAGGGCCGAAATTCATCACAAAACACACTCCTTTTCGCTCCTTTTCATTCCCATTTTCTCCACAATGTGCCACTATGCTCCATTTCTGCCATTTTTCATAATTCATTTTCATTCCACCACCATATTGAAGTCAATTAATGAGTTTTCTTTCATAGCTAAGAGTTTGTGTGGTGAGATTAAGTGTAAAACTTTCTTTAAGAGTGTTGGAGAAGGGGAAGAGTGAGAGATATATTTTTCATGCATTTCGAAGGAAAGGCTACAAGGGATTTGCCTTGAGAAAGAGTTTCAGATAAGTTTTTTTTATTAGTGTTGTATGAACTTTCTTTTATATATGTAATTTGTGTTTTGTTCTATCTTTCTCATGAACTCTGAGTAGTTCCCTCTATCTTTCCTCCTGCTCTGAGATATGGTAAAATGAAGAGATAATATGTATGTGCTATTATTAAAATATAAAATAAATTGTGATGATTTTTCAACTCCGAACTTAATTTACCTTTCGATCTGGCCAACTGAATTTTTAAATGTGTTGTGAAACATATGATCCTGGAAATAGAGTATGAGTTCTACAACAGAGTGGGGATCACATTTGATTTCAAGGAGGATAAATTTGTTCAAGGAGTTGAGTGCAAATAAATAGGAAAATATTCTTTGTTGGATGTAGAATTGGAGTAAAACCCCCAATTCAGTCTTAGTGTTTAAAAACTAAAGCGAGAGTTAGCCTTCAAGTTAAGGGAAGTGGGAGCTCTAGAGTGGAAGCCGGTATCCTCCTAGCCTAGCCACAAATTTAGGGACTAAACTTGGGATTAGCCAATGATTTTCTATGCACTATATAAGGGTAGAGAATTAAAATTGCTCCTATTTTGCATCATACATATTATAAGCATTTATCTCATCTCATTTCACCAAAACCTCCTTTTAGTGAGAAGGATGCTTTTTAACATAAGAAATCTTCATTACATAAATATAGTTAGTAGATTAGTAGTTACTGTTTAAACTTTGCATTTCTGCTTTGCTAATAGTTAAGTAATTTAGTTTTGATAAATCTCAACATTCAAAATTAGTGACAACGATTTCATTTAACTTTCTGTGAATATCCTATTAAAAATTATCATTGCCAATTTAAATCTTCCTCGTGGGATCGATATTTGGGGCTTAAATAGGAAGTCCATTATTACTTGATAACGATACGTATACTTGCGTAGAATCCCATTATTAATTGCCTATACTTATATATTTTTTACACAACTTACTTTTCATACAGACCAAGTTCTTGGCGTTGTAGTAGTGTCAACTTCATAAATCCTTATATATAAAAAATTGGGATCAGTCTCCCACAAAACGCTTGGTTTAATGTCATCGGCCTGACATTCCCAGTCTTTATTCTTGGTCACCTAACATTATAGTTTCTTTAAAAAATGGTCTTTGACCATCAAAATATGGTTTCAATCTATGTACATTTACTTTAAATATTCTTTTAGTCTTAAGATCTTCAATATTAACAACACCATAGGGATATACTTTTACAACTTTAAATGACCCTTTCCACCTAGACTTTAGTTTTCCATAAAATAATTTCAATCTTGTATTGTATGATGAAACTTCCTGTCCAAGTTCAATTTCCTTTTTTATTATCTTCTGATAATGTCATTTTTTCATTCTTTCCTTATAAATCCTAATTTTATTGTAAGATTCATTCTTAATTTCTTCAAGCTCATTCAATTGCAATAATCTTTTCTCACCAGCGTCTTTCCTTAATAGCTTAATAAGCTTTATGCTCCAATTTTACTGGCAAGTGACATGTCTTCCCAAAAATTAATCTTTAAGGGGGCATACCAATTTAAGTCTTATAAGCTGTCCTATATGGCCATAAAGCAATATCTAATCTAACAGACCAATCCAACTTATTAGGATTGACACTTATTTCCAAAATTCTCTTAATTTCATGATTAGATACTTCTTTTAAACCACTTGTCTAGGATGATAAGGAGTTGCAATTTTATGCATTTTATTATATTTTTTGACAAGTCTTCCAATTGTTACTGTTCTAAAATAAGATCATCCATCAGTAATGATTACTCTATGCATTCCATTTCTTGTAAAAATGTTTTTAATTAAAAAATTTGAAACACTATAAGCATCACATTGAGGTAAAGTGATTGCTTCAATTCATTTTGAAACATAATCCATTGCAGTTAAAAAATATATATATTTCTGAATGAAGGTATAAATGATCCCATAAAATTCAATCCCCATGCATCAAAAATTTCAATTTCCAAATTAAAATTTTGAGGCATTTCATCTCTTTTTTAAATATTACCTACTCTCTCACATCGATCACATATGTATATATATATATATATATATATTAACATCTCTAATAGAGTATGGCAATAAAATCCAAATTACAAAATTTTATGAACAGTTCTATCATTCCTAAAATGTCCTCCAAATTCAGAATCATGACATTTCTAAATAATTTCCTAAATTTCTTTTTCACGGAACACATTGTCTCAATACTAAATCTTTGTTTTTTTATATAAATAAGGGTTATCCCAAAAATAAAACTTTGCATCATGAATGAATTTCTTTTCCTATTATTTTGTTAATCTGTATGGTAAAATATCACTAACAATATAATTTACATTATCAACATACTAAGGTATTTCCCATTCTTTTACAGTATAAAGTTGTTCATCAGGAAAACTTTCATTAATATCTTTTTCCATGTCAAGTATTTCTTTTTGTTCTAGCATAGATAGATAATCTGTAATTTGATTATCAATCATTTCCCTATCGACTATTACAAAATCAAACTCTTGCATCAGAAGTACCCATTTAATTAATCTTGGTTTCGCATCCTTCTTTTACATCAAATATTTAATAGGTGAATGATCAGTATGCACAACACATTTAGTTCCAATTAGATATGACCTAAACTTATCAAAAGCATATACAATGGCTAACAACTCTCTTTCAATGGTGATGTAGTTAATCTAAGCATCATTAAGAGTCTTACAACATAATATATAAATTTAAAAAATCTTATCATATCTCTGCCCTAATACAGCTTCTACTTCATAATCATTAGCATCACACATTAATTTAAAAGGTTTCTCCCAATGAGGTGAAACAATTATAGGAGTAGTGATCAATTTTTCTTGTAAAGTTTCAAAGGCCTTAAGGCAATCTTGGTTGAAATCAAATTTTATATCTTTTTCCAAAAGTTTGCATAAATGTTTAGTAATTTTTGAGAAATCTTTAATTATCACCTATAAAACCCTATATGTCCTAAAAAAGCTCCTAACTCCTCTTACATTAGTAGAATTAGGTAAGTTTAATATCACTTGAATTTTAGTATGATCTACTTCCATGCCTTTTCCTGAAATTTTATGCCCAAGCACAATTACTCCTGTAACCATAAATTCACATTTTTATCAATTTAATACGAGACTAGTCTTTTCACATCGTTCAAGAACATTCTTTAAATGATTTAAACATATTTCATATGAAGTTCCAAAGACATAAAAATCGTCCATAAAGACCTCAATCCCTTTTTCAATTAAATCACTGAAAATTGACATCATACATCTTTGAAATGTTGAAGGTGCATTACATAAACCAAAGGGCTTTCACCAAAAAGCAAAAATTCCATAAGGACTAGTAGATGTTGTTTTCTTCTGATCCTCTAGAGCTATAGCTATTTGATGATAACTGGTATATCCATCTAAAAAACTAAAATATTTGTGCTCAGCCAGCCTATCCAACATCTGGTCCAAAAAGGGTAAAGGAAAATGATCCTTCTTGGTGGCAAAATTTAATTTTTTATAGTCTATGCAGATTTGTTATCCAATGACTTGTCTTGTTTGTGTTAATTCATTATTCTCGTTTGTCACTACAGTTACTCCTCTTTTACTTAGAACTTAGTGAATTGAACTCACAAAAGCGCTGTCTGAAATAAGATATATTATTCCAGCATCTAATTATTTTAAAATTTCTTTCATAACAACTTCTTTCATCATTTGATTTAATCTCCTTTAAGGATCAACTCTTGGTTCATGTTTATCTTTCAATAAAACTCTATGCATACAAATTGAAAGACTGATTCCTTTAATATCGACTAATGTCCATCCAAATTCTTTTTTATAACTTCTCAAAGTTTGAAACAACTATTACTCTTGCTCATTCTTTAATTCTGAGGATACTATAACAGGTAATGTAGATAAATCTCCTAAGAATGCATACTTCAAATGTGTAGGAAATGTTTTCAGTTTTAGTTTAGGAGTTTTTTCAATAAATAAAATCAGATTCTTATTACTTTTTGTAGGATCTAACATTTTAAATTTTTCTTGAACATAAACCAAAATTTCTTTACTCATTTTCATAGATTCATCTTGAATGTTATCCTCATCTTGATATATCATATATTCCTTTTCAAATTCTCTTTTAAATGTCTTTTTGAAATATTCATTGCTTAGATATTCATTAATATCCATTCTGAAACATTCAATCTCTTGCTTTTTGTAGGGTATATCATTGATTTTGCAATATTAAATGCAACCTCTTGATCACTAACTCTCATAGTTAGTTCTCCTTTCTGCACATCTATCAATGCTCTTCAACTGGCCAAGATTGGTCTTCCTAAAATGATAGAAATTTCTTTATCTTTTTCCATATCTAATACAATAAAGTCCACAAGAAAGATACAATTATCAACTTTTACAAAAACATCTTCTATAACTCCTTAAGATAGGTAATCAAATGATCAGCTAGCTTAAGAGTTATAATCGTAGGTGAAATATCTCTTAAGCCCAACCTTTTAAAATTGATAATATCATGAGATTAATTTTGTCTCTTAAATCACACAAAGCTTTTCCAAAAAATCTTTTGCCAATTGCACAAGGAATTGTAAAACTGACAGGATCTCTGAGTTTTTTAAGAAGGTTTTTTCTGAATTATAGCCTACACTCTTCACTGAGTGCAACAGTTTCATTATCTGCAGACTTCCTCTTCTTATTAAGTATATTCTTCATGAACTTCACATAGCTTCACGTTCGTTCCAAGGCTTCAACAAATGGAATGTTTATCGTTAATTTCCTCAATATCTCTAAAAATTTTGAAAATTGGTTATCTTTTTTTCTTGCTTCAATCTTTGAGGAAATGTAGGTGGTTGTCTTTCTACAATAATTTTCATTGGTTTAATAAAACTTTCTGACTCAAAATGAAAATCTTCACCAGATTTTTCATTAGCTACCTCATCTTTTTCAACTTCAACTTCCACTTCTTTTTGAACTTTAGTTTCTAATTCTTTTCCACTTCTAAGTTGAATAGCCTTAATTTACTCTTTTTTTGTAATCTTTAGGATTTACTTCATTATTACTAGGCAATGTTCCTGGAGGTCTATTGTTAAGTGTGGTAGAAATACAACCCAATTAATTTTCCATGTTTCTAATTGCAGCTCCTTGACTTTGTAATTAACTCCCCATTTGCAATATCATTTCTTCCATTAACAACTTCTTCTCCTTATTCTGCAAATTATTAAATCTTGGAGAGTAATAAAGTTTATAAGTTGGATTTCCTTGATTGTTGGAGTTTCCCAATGGGTTTGCTCTGTTGCTTCTTGATTGTAGATTTACAACATTAGAATTATTGTTACTAAAACTAAAATTTGGATGATTCTTCTAATCAGGATTATAATAATTAGCATAAGGATTATTATAATGATTATTTATTGCATTTAGAGCCTCATAAGAAGATTGTGATTCTATCTTTTGTCGTAATAAATTTTCCTCAAGCACAGGTTATGTCTGAGAATAATTCATTCCATATTGATCTATCTTCTTTGATATAACATCAATTTGTGTAGCTAACATAGATATTGCTCCACAATCATGAATACTGGCTACTTTTTCTGGCTACTTAATACTGGCTACTTTTTTTGGATTTACCCTTTCAGAGGGACATTGAAAATTATTAGTAGTCATCTCTTCAATTAAAGAATATGCTTCATCGAATGGTTTTGACATTAATGATACACTAGTAGTAGTGTCAATTATTAATCTAAGAGATTAAACCAATCCATTATAAAAATTTTGAATTATTAACCAATCTCGCAATGCATGATGTGGACACTTTCTAAGAAGATCTTTAAATCTTTCTCAGGCTTTATAAATTGATTCCCTTTCAAACTGACAAAAAGATGTAATATCATTTCTAAACTTTGCAGTTTTTGAAGATGGGAAATATTTAGATAAAAATTTTTATGATAAATCTCCACAAGTTCTGATAAATCCATGTGCTAATGAGTTTAACCACATCTTAGCTTTATCTCTTAGTGGAAAAAGAAAAAGTGTGTGACGTCATCGTTTAACACTCCATCATATTTAAATGTAACACACAATTCTAGAAAATTAGTGAGATGTAAATTAGGATCTTGAGTTGGTGTTCCTCCAAACTGATTGTTTTGAACCATTTAAGTAATAGCAAGTTTATGCTCAAATGAATTGGTCGCAGGTTTTATATACTTAAATGAATCTCATCTGTTGTAGGATTAGGATAATCTCTTAAAGGTCTCTAATGATGTTCAGATTTATTTCCAACATTATTCAAATTTTAAGCCATTTTGCTAATATGGTCTACCTCTTTTTGTTTTTTTCTAATTTTTTTAATTGTTCTTTCTAACTCAGAATCATAAGGTGCTAAATTTTTAGATCTTATACTATGCATAAATAAATACAACAAATAATTTAAAAATTAGCAAACACACTTAAATAAGAAGATATTCAAAATAAACTACAAACACTCCCTTCTTTTTTAGTTTTTTAAAATAAGAATACTATAAATTATAAAATAACTTACTACTACTTTCTGTTAGTTCACCACAACGGCGTCAAAAACTTGATGCGAATGGATTTAGTGTGTTAATTTTGTAAATATTTTTTAATATTACAAAATACACACAGCAGATACAATAGCAAATATGTAAATTAATCCCAGCAAAATAACTTTAGTTAAAATAGTTTTATCTTTTAAAAATAATTAAACTACCAAATTCTCTTTAAGAAAAATGTAAGTATACATATCACTCAAGTAATAAATGGCTCTTATGGCTAGATATCAATCCCACAGGGAAGTTCAAAATGAGTGTAAATAAGTTCCTAACATTATAATGTAAAGTACAATTTTAAAAATACAAAAGGTAAAGTGCGAAGTTTGAATATTAAGTAACAAGTGAATGCTAAATAAAATGCAGTTCAAAGACAAAATTAACTAAACTAAATGCTAAACTTTCAAAAGTAAAATTACTGAAATTAAAACTAAGATGTTGGATGGAAAGTTCAAATTTAATAAATCACATTTCCCCTTTACAATGAGTATATGGTTTGTAAGGAAATTAAAATCATTTGAAAATATTTATAAAAACCTTTTTTGTGTCAAATACGAGCAATCCTATTCTTTTCCCTCTTTCGAGTGCATAAAGAACATTAATTAATTTAGAGTTTGGTCCCTAATTCCATGTTAGGATGTGAGGATACTGGCTACCATTCCAGAGCTCCCATTACACCCTTCCCTTAGAGCTAACAATCTCGCATCAGTTTCCAATAAACTGGACCAAATTGGGGGTTTTAATCTATCACCTTAAAATCTCCAATTTTGTATCCAACAAAGTATATTTTCCTATTTATTTGAATGCAATTTCATGGATTAAATACTCTCCCATTAAATTAAATGGGATTCTCCCCATGTTGTAGAGGTCATAGCCCTTTTGGAACATATGCTTCTCAAAACATTTTAACATTTTAATTGGCGAGATCGAAAGGAAAATGAAGATCAAAGTTCAAATCATCATAGAATATTGACATTTAAAACCATATAAAACAAAATTAATTCTTCACAATACCATATCTCAAAATATGGAGAAGGATAAAGAAGAATACTCAAAATTCATGAGAAGTATACGATAAAATATGGATTTCATTAATAAAAACAAGTTTACAAAATAAAATAAAAATAAAAGGCACATCTTATCTCACAAGGCTTCCCAAGTAAACTCCTATAAGTTCTCTCCAAGCCTTTATCTCTTTAAAATCACTTTAAATTCTCTCTTAGAAGTGTAATGAAGAAGAAATCTCTCACCTTCCCTCTCATCTTACCATCCTTGATGAAAATTGCCAAGCCCTTGACTTTCTCTCTCTCTCTCTCTAACTCTCCTTCACGCCACACACCTCTAATCACCCCCTTCAAGCCCTAGACTTTCCTCTCTTTTATTGAAGTCTGCCTCCCTTTAAAAGAATTCAATATTTCCCCCTAATATTTGTCTAAAAGTTAACTCTTTCGAATTCGAATGACATGTCCATTGATACAAGAGACAAATCCCTTCATAAAAGAACCTTACAAAGTATCTAAATACAATTAATTACTCTAAGGGGTGTTTAGAACATCTGTACTTTTGAAAATTTGAGAAAAATTCATTTTTAACTGCCTTAATCTGTAAAAAGTCATTCTTGGTGCATCTGGCGCCAAATCTGGCGCATCATGCACCAAATCTCTATCAAATGGCATCTAGAGCTAATCTGGCACATCATGTTCCCGTTTACTAAAGATTGTGTTGTTCTGGGCTTTGGCGCATCTGGCACCGATCTGGTGCATCTGGCGCCACTCCGGCAAATCTGGCGCTAATCCGACGCATCTGGCGCCAATCCGACGAATCATGTGCCAGAATTTGAAACTTCGTTGTTTTGCTCCAAATTTCATATTTTCTTGCTACTTTTGCTACAAATACCTAAAATTGATATGCCTGCAACAAAACACATGAAAGTACCCTTCTTTAAAGTGCAATATCATCAAATGTAAGAATAAAATTTATACTTAAGAAAACTTATTATTTAGGTGTATCACCCGCCAAATTGAGCAACTCCAATGCTCTAATCCTATAGAAGGAGATCAGGAAAACTCTGGTTAGGGCCTTGCTTGACCCAAAGATTTGCTTAGCCTAATTGGTTGGTAACTGCTTTGATGAGGTCTGGTTGTTAAAAGTACAGTATGGCGTTACCTTCATGAACAATGACTTGTTGCTCGGTACAGCGGACCATTGTCAACCTTTGTACATTTCAGCCACCATTAACAAGTTTACAGTCTTCAGGGTGTTATTTGATCCAGGATCATCGTTAAATGCGGTGAATCTTTACACTTTAGCCTACTTAAAGATTGACTCTCCATACCTAAAAATAGATAGAATGATAATAAGAGGCTTCAATCAAAGGGGATAAAGAGCTATTGGATCGATAACATTACTTATGGTGATCAATGATCTTGCAAGGATAATCGCAAAATTTCACATAATGAATTTTGAGACATCCTTCAATGCCCTACTGGGTAGACCTCGGATCCATGAGTGTCGGATGGTTTCGTCGTCTCTACAACAATGTATATTAAGAGAGCATTACAGTTATTTTTTGTGCATGTAATTGGAATCCATGTAGATGTCACTTAGTACACACCTCTGAAGATGGCAGTTTTCTCAAGAAACACTGCACTGGATAAAGCAAGAGAGCCAAAAGAGACACAAGATGAAGAACATCTGATTCTAGTTCAACAGACCCTCACAACTTCCTTGCGGAAAGATGGTGAAGGTTTCTCCAGAGCTCAGACCTGAGGTTGAGGCCAGGGACAAGGTTGAGGTAGAAGTGATAGGAGTGTTGGACAAAAGAATTTGGTGATCAACATTGGTCGGGAAGACAGTTTTTAGGAAGAAGAAATCAAAAGGGAAGCAATGATAATAAATCTGAGGAAAATCCAGTTCGAGATTTTTATACAAGATGTGATAAATGAAGAATACAAATCAATATATGATAGGGTCAAAACTATTTGTAAACTGTGACCCTAAACTTGTTCTGTTCTAACAAGATCGAGAGTTTGGTGGTCAAGGAAGTACATGGAGTTGATGTCAAGTCAATCAAGTTCCATCGGAGTTCTTGTTCTTCTAACCCCTAAAATGATGTAAAACTCAAAGTCATTATTTCATTTGAATTAATGGAATTACCTTTTGAGTAGTATTCTCCTTGTGTTCATAAATTAAATCAATATGGTGTCATGCTTAAGCAGGGGTCAAAAGTCTAGTTGCACTTTTTTGAGAATTTATGGATTAATATGATACACCTAAAATATATAGTGTTTTTAGACATATTTTTATACATATTTTTGAGATATTGCGCTTTAATGGAATGTATTTTTGTATTTTTCTTTAAGGTACAAGTAAAATGGTGAAAATGCTTTAAGGAGTGAAAAAGGACCACATTTGGAGCAAATAGGTGAAAATTGTGCAAAACTCTTTCGGCGCCTAGGCGCCGATTAAACAGAGAAGTCTGCACCTAAGTGCTAGAGGCCCCGCGCTTAAGCTTCAGAGGCAGTTTATTGGCAATCAGAGGCAGTTTATTGGCAAAAGAGGCAGTTATTTGGTGGTTTTCTTCATTTGGTCAAATTTTGAAAAGGTATTTGAGGCACCTATTGGCTTAATAAGTGGTTACAACCACCAAGGATGAAAATACTTGTCAAATGAGACCTCTCTTGGGGGAATACATCAAATCAAGACATATTTTGAAGAGATACTAAGGCACCTTTTGCAGATTTATAAAAGAAGGAATATTGAGACTTTGAAGGGGTTGCTTAAAAAGAGAATGTTTTGAAAGTTATTAAAGAAATTGGGGAGGTAGTTTGGAGAGATTTTCAAGCACCACAACAAGTATTTAGTTTATCCTTTTTGTTTGTTTTATATTAAGAGTGTTGTAAAAGAGAAGAGATTCAAAGGAACTTCAAGAGTTTGGTGGAGGACTTGAGATAAGTTTTTATCTTTTGTTTTTAGACTACTTTTGGTTTTAATTGAGACTTATTATTGGTTTGACAATGGTTTTTACTTTTAAACTAAAGTGTGGTTTTGTTTTCTCCATGGATTATTAGTAGTTTTCCTTATCTTTCTTCTTAAAATGATAAGTAATTAAGTGATGGATGGAAGTTGCGGAGAGTATTGATCTTTAATTTTGGAAGAAGTTGTGATGATTTAAATCCACGTACTTGATTTACATCTTGATTTTTCCAATCTAGATGTTAAAATTTGTTGTGAGAACATGTAAGAACCGGGCTTGTATTGTCTCAGTTAACATTTGGAAAGAATCACACGAGGTTGTATGAATGAGAATGTAGTTCATATAATTGAGTGCAAATAAATAGGGAAATATTCATTGAAGGGTGTAGAGTTAGAGGACTTTAAAGTGACATGTTAAAGCCCCCAATTTGGTTTATTGTTTTAGGTTCTGATACGAGACGTTAGCCCTCAGGTGGAGAGAATGAAGGGAACTCTAGAGTGAGAGCTGGTATCTTCCCTGCCTAGCTGGTCTTCAAAACTATTCAAACTTTAAATTAGCCAATGTTCTTTATAACATCTCTAGTAAGGGTAAAGAATATTATTGCTCATATTTGGCACAAAACAATTTGCGAACTTTCACAACATAATTCATATACTTATTACTGATTCATGATAAAGAGAAAGATATTTTCATATTTAGTGCTTTTCTTCTACAAAAACTCAAGTCATCTTTTTAAGTTGTTATTGTTTTATCAAAATATTAAAACTACCAAAAATATTTAAACTTTCAATACTGCAAAAAATGTTGATAGTTTAATTATTTGTTTTTTTTAAAATAGAAAGTTTTCAAAAGTGCATATTGCATCATTTCCCTGTGGGTTCGACATTCAGGTTTTAATCAGAAAAGTCTTGTTTAACTTGATAACGATATGTAGACTTGCTTAGTATCCTAATATATTAATTTTAAAATTTAAATTCTTATTTTTCTTCAAGATCAAGTTTTTGGTTTTGTTATAAAATAATGAAATATAAGTAAAAAATATAATCAGATCTATTGTTATACTGTTTCATATAAACTGTTGGGATCAAGTTTTTGGCGCCGTTGCCGGGGAAGTGAAGTAAAAATTGTAAAGAATCTATTGATTTTAAAGCAAATTTCTATTTTTAGAAAGTCTTGTTTAAACTTTAAAAGTTACTGTATCTTTTTTTTGTGTGTGTTTAGTTTTATTTTACTTTATGTTAGTGTATGCATATGTCGGTGCTATTTTTGGTTGGAGGAGTTGCCCGCAAGAAGCTGTCCATCACCAGAATCGAAATCCCGTCGCCCGCTTCAGAAGGACATTTTAATTTACATATATATTTAGTTTTAGAAAAATATGAAATTAAACTGACACCATATTTTTCATAGTTTAAATGAAAGATCGTTTTACCTCAAATTCTGTATATATCCTGAAGGATAAACACAAGACTTGAGGATGAGGCTCGATCAAATAAACTAAAGAATATATTACATCCGTTTGGTCTGCGAAACTGTTTTATCTGCTGACAAGTTCCCCTATTTAATATAAATAATTAAAAAAGGTTTTCATTATGTTGTGTTCGAGAGAAGCTTCCTATAAAGGCAAGCCCCTATAGTTAATTACACTTAAATGACCAAAGTCATTTAAGATGACTCTCGATAAAAATCAGGAAATATATTCTTCAAGAAATTTTAAAGGGTAGGACTTTTTAATGATATCAGACGTAGAGGTATGAAAGGGGATTGGTCCAAATTTGGAACATTTTGTTGTAGTCCAAAGGAGGAAAAACTAGTGGATGTCATGAATCCAGAGGGAAACCTTAATGACTTCCCAAGCTATCCTAATGTTTGGCTTCAATTATGAGGAGAAATATATAGGTGTTTCATCCTGCCAATTTTATTATTTAGGGCTTACTAGCCTGGAAGATGTGAGGGTTTAGGTCGTGACGGACGACAACCTCAGAATCCTAAGACGAGTTAGGGCTTATGTTGTATAGCAGGGCTATACAAATGCCTAAAGATAAGATGAAGATTTAAGTTGCATAAGCAAGCAACCTCGAAGTCATATGGCTTTGTTGTTTATATCTAAGGAGGGAAGATTGGTTTAGTTTGGGAAGACATCCGTGCTGCCCACCATACTAGCTCCAAGCTCCTGCGATGAGTTTGAGCTCTCTACTGTGTCAAGTTATGATGTTAAATAAGGTGGCCCTATGGTTGAAGTTCTTTAAATTTTTTGGGGGCATGTTAAAGTTGATTGGAGCTACACTAGTTAGGATCCTACGGTTCCCTCGTTCTGGCACCACTATTTACTATTGGATTCACTTAGTCCAAATAAATTTACTATAATCAACTTAATGAGTTCCATAATTTTATGGGAAGCCTCGTGAGCAACAATAGGTTACCTCCTCCAAGGCGGTGAATTTTATCTTGGTTGATTTTTAATTTTGGTTTTGGGTTATGGTTAACATGCAAGTTTATGTAGGTAAATGCAAGCATGAAACATGTAAGGAAGAGGCAGAAAGAAAACAATACTATAAAACTGTAAAAGCTACCTAGCGAGTCTTCTCGTTGCACCATCTGAAACTCAAAAAGCATGTTAAGGAAGTTATGAAACAAGGAAGCAAAATTTTGACGACCCATCTAACCCTAGGTCATATCTTGGTGGGTCCTTAGGAGTTTAATTAAGGAGGATGTTGCCAAGCAAAATATATTAAGTTTAGTAGATCTCCGAGGTATCCAACAGATCTAGAGAAAGAAGCAGGCCCGCGCTACTCTCTCTCTGTCTGGTGGAAAATCCCGAGTTTTTTTTAACTTATTATTTTGCTTAATAATTCATCCTTTAAATACTCTTAGTGCTTAGTGAGCATTGATGTCTAAATTATTCTTAAGAGTAAGGTAATTATCATCTGTAATTTAATTTTGTAGATTTGTAGATTTAATTTTGTAGATTATGTGAGTGAAGACCCTTAAAGAGGAAAGTTAGTGTTATTGGAACACTTAGCCAAATTTTTGTCTCAATTAGGCTTGTAGTGTTTGAAAGATGGCTTAATTTTAATTGATATTTACTATTCTAATCCTCACTTAAATGAAATTTGATTTAGCCTAAGTCACTACTAAGCCCTTAAGACCTAAATGAGTGTCTTAGTTAGTTTTGAAAAGGTTAAGCTTTAGGTAGTCATGATTCATGATTTGAATTTTATTTGAAAATCAAAATAGGGGTATTAAATTGATTAATTATTGACTTCAAAAGTCATACCCCTAAGCCGTAGGTTCATTTTATTTTAATAAACCTCCAATTTTTACTAATTTAGAAATCTATTAACTTATCTTTTTAATTAAGAAAGTGAGGTTGGTTTCTACCAATTAACCCCT